>NW_017306706.1:265341-283415 GCF_000935625.1 Nanorana parkeri
GGAGGGACATAGCAAAAAAAAAAAATAGTAAAAAAAGTTAAAAAAAAAAAATAGAAAACGATTGTGCGGAGCTAGCAGTGACAGCCAGCTCTGCCCAACAGTTTTCGATTGTCCGGCGGTTCTGCTGCCGTTAAAAAAAAAAACTCCACTGGCGCTCTGGGAGCCTCCCGCTCCCGGCCGCCCAGGAGAGAAACACTGATTTTTCTTTTTTTTTAATAGTAAACCAGCATTGTACCCGCCCTCTGCTGATGGACCTGATGGAGAACTGCAGCAGAGGGTGGGTACAATGCTAGTTTACTATTGGCTATTGCAAATTGAAATAGCCAATAGAAATCCAGCAATGCATTCCAATGGGCAAATTTTTTTTTTTATTCTGACACAGCTGCAAATATGTAAATGTGTCCATATGCTAGGCTTACACTGTTATGCTGTGTTTTTTACATTAGTGCACTGTGGTGCCATTCAGTCTTAATGGTACCCTAATGTACTTTGCTATTGCACGTGCTTTGTGGTGCACCACAAATGCACAGTAATACACTACCAAACATTGTAGTGTACTGCATTTCAAAAGGTTTTACATCTGCCTTTTTGGTGCTTTTTTGGTGCAATAAACTGCCCATTCAAATTAATGGGCTACGTTAGTGTAAGGCACATTAATGTTACAGCGTTGTGTGTGTCAGCTCAATCTCCCCTTTGGTGTCTATAATGGTAAAAAAAGACAGCATCTACTATCTAACCAATCTAGCGTCTTGAAATAAGACCTACCATGGATAATACTAGTTATCAATATAAAGAAACCAATTAATAACCAATGAACGTTAATCATTGGACCCATTTATATTGCAATTGCAAGAGAATATACACACACCAAGATGTGTATAATAAACTATTCTGCTTTACTGACCATGTTAAGAGTTTTTATAGACAGTGGAGTCCATAGGTACACATATACAACCAGGCCCGGATTCCCCACAAGGCCACCGAGGCCCAGCCTCGGGGTGACACGTGGCAATGGGGCGGCAGCGCAGTGGAGTCCCCCGACGCCCGGAACATGTAGTGCCGGGCGGTAAGTGGGGAATCCGGCCGTTCACTTGTAATATGTGTGCAGTCCCCTCCCCCGCACCTACCTCTCTCCGCTGGTCTTCAGGACTCCGTCCTCGCCCGGCCACCGAATCTCTCTCCTGTCCCTGCCGCCGATGCAGTGAGCAGAGCGGCAGGGTTAAAACTAACTGGTAAAACTGGTTGGCGGGGAGGGGGCGCATTGCGGAACCTGGCCTTGGGGCGGCAGGGAGAGCAAATCCGGCCCTGTATACAACAGGAGTAAGTGCTTAGTTACAGTGGAATGCAACAGGAGTGAGTGCTTAGTTACACTGGAATGCAATAGGAGGAAAGTCAGTTAAGTTTTGGGATACTTTTTCTATTACAATCACACACATTCCAGCTAAAATTTCTGGTCCAACTGCCCCAACTATACTCAAAAGGCATGCTAATTAGGCTAATGTCAGTTGCATATACATATAACAAGAAAAACAAATCACATAACTAATATAAAAAATGAAGTTGAATATAAAATGGCTGCACTTTGATGTAGGCAAAAGTTAATTTCCCCCTCAATAACTTGCATATTTAAAAAGTAATTATTTGGGCGTGGCTTGGCTTTGGCTACATGAACACTGTTCCTGGGCTCATCCCCATTTGGAGGTGAGGGACATAACAGGAAGCCTGCAGTGACCCATTTCCCTCCAGCTCCATCCGCGTGGACCCTCTACCTCTCCTCACAGCATGACAGAGTGGACTATCCCACCTGCACAATGATATGATGAGGACTCATTGGACTCTTGGTGCTCTGACCCCTTGGTGACACATCCCAAGGGCTCCAGCACCTGGATGACTCAGTCCTCTACCTCTCAACTACCTCTGGATTCTGACCTCAGATGCCTTCTCCAGTCTCTTCCCACTAAAGCAGATCTGGAGTCACTGATCCCCACCAAAGCTGACAACCATATTAAATCTGCTTATGAGCAGGACTTAGCAGAAGTCAAACAGGACATTTTTCCTTGTCTACCAAGGTTTCTAATGTGGAACAGGCACACTCTGAGCTCCTTCACAGAGTCAATATCTTGGAATCAGCTTAATCGACCTCTCACCAACACCTATCTGATCTTATTCTTCATATGGATGATTTGGAAAACAGGGGGAGAAGGAACAATGTTCGAATCCTCTGGTTCAGGTTGCAGACCGAGCCCTCATAAATGGACGTAGCCCGACAGTCCCTGATCCGTCTTGACAACACCCCTCAGCTAGGGTCTTCCAAAGTACCCGCTCTACACCACGAAGACCTGGCCCAGCACCTGGAAACCCAAACTCTCGAGAACCTTGACTGGCAAGATCAATCTTTATTGTGTTTATATTTCTTGTGTTCTTATTTCTACATTTTTGCATACATATCTCTCTGATGAATAGATGCACTGTGTTGTCCCAGGCAGGGCCGGCCTTAGGCCTTTTGGCGCCCTGTGCGAGAAAGCTTTACAGCGCCCCTCAGTGGCCACACCCTTTAGTGGCCACACCCCCGTAACCACCCCATTTTCCCCAATATCCGCACCATTTAAAGAGTCCTATTTTGTTAAGGCGCAAAGAAACATATTAAAAAGTATGATAAAAAACTTTTTTAAAATATTTTTTTAGTTTTTTTATTATTTTTTTATTATGTTTTATTTTTTTATTTATTTTTTTACTGTTGGGGGGCTTCGGGGAAATATTATGGGTCCAAACAGACCCCACGGCCGCACGGCTCGCACACCCCTAAGGCCGGCCCTGGTCCCAGGCCCCTATTTTGACATTCATTACTGCTGATGCACTCACATAGAGTGATACATAATCCTATATATCAAAATTCATATGTCTTCCATGCAGCTTTATATAGCTGCATTGAATATTGGGACCTGGGACGATATCAGCTCTTTTGTACACCTGGGTTTGCGGCTGTTCTCTACGGGCCAGAGTACAGCTGCAGAGGCTTGTGGGCACCCGCTGACCCTGGCATCCTAGACTGCTGTTTTTTCCTTTTTTGGGGGGTTTCTACATTTATATGCTTCAGTACTGATATACCTGTGGGTGGTGCTCTCCTGAGTCTGCATTTTACCAATCCTTGATAGTTGCCTTGATCTATTAGGATTACGCCCGGTCATTTGCCTTTACATTGTAACGTCCCCCGCCGTTCACCGATTGGTGGCTTGGGACTCGAGACTTGGGAGATCACACATCTTCTTATACACTCGTACCCATAGTCGTCATTTTCATCTCATGTCCTGTGCTCGGTTGCAGGCTTTTGTGACCCTTTGCCTAAAAATACTAAGTTTATGGACAATATGTTTTGGAGTTAATCCTGTTCAGTTATATATTTTCATTGTTTGATACAAGTTGTTGCCCAGAGCTGCTTTGTGGTTCCGTGTCCTTTGCCTTGAGCCTATCCCCCCATTAGGCCCTGAACAGTCCAGGGGGTTATACCACCAGCGTTATTCCTATTGAGTTTTTTATCCTCATTTAGCTACATTTTAGTTTGTTTTTGTTTTTTTCCTTTTTTTTCGCTGTTTTTCTGTGTCTGTTTCCCTATTGTTTACTTGCTCCCCCTTTCTGTGTTTTCTTCTTGAGCCATTTTCTTTTCCTGGTTTGGGAGATGTAATATAATTAAAACGAACATTATGCCCCGCATCCTGTATCTATTCCAGGCATTACCAATCAGAATCCCAATAGGGTTCTTAAAATCGTCCAAATAGGCTGTTTTCACAATTCCTGTGGGCCTACAAACCACCAAGGTTGAAGTTCTCCTTGCTACATTGGTAGATTATATCCCGGAATATCTGGGGAAATGGGAACGGGATATTGATGTCCAATTTTCTCCATTCTATGTGGCTAGAATTCTACATTTCATTTTAACTCCTCGATTCATACACGTTTTCAGGAATCTGGATTTAAGCTCCTAACCAGATGGTACTGAACTCCACATATTCTCCATTCAAAGTTTCCTTTGGCCCCAAATTGTTGTTGGAGATGCAATGCATCACCTGGAGACTTACTTCACATCTTTTGGTCCTGCCCAAAGGTAGTTCCCTTCTGGTCCTCTTTCAAGTCCCTACTCAGCAACTTCACGGATAGGGAGATCCCGTGGGATCCTTCCTTTTTTCCTTCTACATCAAATTTCCTTCCCCAGGAACTATTATAAAAAAAATCTATTCTTCCGCACTTGCTGAATGCAGCCAGGTGTTGTGTTTCGGAATTGTGGAAGACGGACAGGACACCCATGATCTCCATGTGGCTTCATAAAGCTAGCGAGGTAGAGTGTATGGAGGATCTGGTCTGGTCTAGTAGAGGTCTCCATACCAAACAATGTAGGATGTGCTTCTACTGGACTGAATTTACTCAGTCACCTGAATTTTCCAATCTACTTCAGGATACCCCCTTTAGGGAAGAGGATGTTATATTAATCAGCTTGCCTGGAGCCTGGGGGTTGGATCACAGTTTTACAACATCCAACCTCCTTCTTTCTCCCTCTTCTTCTGGTATGTGTTTTTTTTCTCTCTTCCTTTAGTCTTTCGTTCTCATGCTATACCTGGTCTCTCTCTCTAATATACTATCTGTAAATGGGTGGAAATCTGAGCCTGATTGACTCTAGTATGGCCCTCCTAAACATTGTGGCATATTCATATGTGCATGTTGACTGTCATTACCTGCATCCTCCCTAGAACCTTCCAGATCTGCATCAATGTGGCTTACTTACCTTGGTTCCTTATCCCCTTCGATAAGTATGTTATTCCCTTGCCAAGTTGTACTCTCGGGGTATAAGGGCTTCTACACATAATAAACCTGGATGGAGGAAACCACTACGCTTAGTTGTTTACCACCCTTTAGGGTTTATGTTTTGCTTTAAAGTCAGACTTATTACTGTTTGTTGGCATGATTTTTTCTTCTCATTGTAATTCTTCAATTTTTTTGACTGTTTTACTTATTGTATTATACAATCTTTAAATAAAGAATACATAAAAAAATAAAAAGTAATTATTTAAAAAAATATATTATTTACACATTTTCCAATATTAACTTTATTGAGTTTTTTTGTGGCAAAGCAGCAGTTAATGGGCATGAAAGGAAATGCGTTTTTTCTCTGTAGTAGTAGCAGCTGCAGCAATTACTGGAAGCCTGCTTAAGGCTGTAAACACATGAGCATTATTTGATTCATGCTTGTAAGCTCTCATCTAAGCAGCATTATATTCAACAAGTATTTACACAGCATATGATAAGCTTCCTTGAAACATGTAAAGCATCCTTCAGGTCTAGTCGAGGTATCTTGAATGTAGATCTTAACTAGATTTCTACCCATTGCTTTAAATAAGTTTTTGTAGGCGTCAGCAAAATTAAAACTTTGTAAATCCTGCTTATTTTTGTTACAAAAAACAGGTTTAAAGTGACAGCATTTCCCTTAGGATATATATTTAACATACCAAGTCTGAGCGAAAAAGAAAACAGTTCAAATGGTTTAAAGTGCACTGTAAATGTTTGCTGAAACGTAATATATATTTATATGGAGCCTGTGGCAGACAGCCAATATTGCAAGTTTAGAATGCACTGCTGAACCATCTATACTAAGTTTTCCAACTGGAGGGCATCTTGTAAATGTATTCTACCTTGTATTCCCAAAGACAAAACTTGTCTTGTACTCTAAATGCAATATGTAAAAGCTGCACCACCAGTGTAAGAACTATCTACTTCAGAATCAGGCCAGTTTAATTTTTTGTTAATACTGTGCAGCAGATTGTCTTCAACACTACTATTCTTGGTTGTCTTCTTAATCATGCTAAGCCAGTTCACCCAATCCATCACCGCCACATATGACTCACCTAAGGGTGCCCACACAACGTATGATAATCGTATGATAATCGCGGGAAATCCCGCGAACGTACGATTATCGTAAGGTGTGTGGAAGCCGCGCGACCTCTACTACTGTAAGGTCGCACAACTTTTAACTTACGAACATGTTTGAAAACCCGCCGAGCATCGTACGATGTTCGGCGGGTGTGTAGCATGTTCGTAAGATAAAAGCCGGATGGGCCGGTGTGTGCAAGCGCACACTGCCCTTTCAGCATTGCGGTCATCGGAAGCCCGCCCCTCAGGGGGCGCGGCTTGTGATCATCGCACGTATGATCTGCCTGTCCAAGAAAGGCAGATCGTACGTTTTTTTAAGTACCTTACAACTATCGCAAGACAAAAGTCTTGCGATGGTTGTAAGGTGTGTGCCCAGCATAACCCAGAGAAAATGTATCATAAGTAGTTAAGTAGTATTACTACAGAAAATAACAATATGTGGCATCTGGGATGTACTGAAATTGCCAGTGGTGCTTAGCAAATTTTGTTTTAACTCAACAATAATTCAGTTTACATAGTGGACTTTTAAGGTATCCACTCACAACTGATAAATGTGTAATGAACCTGCCTTCTGCAGTTGTATCACTATTATATTTAGTGTGTCTATTGCTGGACTGTTGTGAGTTTGGGCCTCAATTGTTCCATGTTCTATAGATTTTCCCTATAGATTTAGCCTGGTAAGTTGATTGATTTCCCCTGTTGTTGAGATGGGGCAGAAGCATACAGTGTGGGAGTGTCAACTACAAGGTTACAAATATGTATCTAATGCTGACCAATCCCATAGCAGGTTGTCTCAGAGGTTTGGCTGAGGGACATGATGAAAATTTGGAAGCACCTTTCTAGAACTCCCTAGGAGAAGGTTTGTGTGACTATGTGATGACATGACCTGAGCTTCAGCATGTAGCATGCGCTGAGGGCTCTGAGGCTTAACTTAAGGCTGGAGTTTATACTTTATGGAGGCTGAGCTGGAGAATGTAGATGTGTGCAATTAATTTCATCCTGAATTGAAATTCGGTCGAATGTTGGCAAATTCGGACATTCGGATGCATCTAAATTTCCGAATAAGAAAATAATGAATCTGAACATATCCTAATTTTCCAATAATGAACATTTTGGGTGCATCCATTTTTTTTCAAAATGTCACCCTGAATGAATTTATGTTGTTAAACGTTAAAAAAACAGCATGGAGTCCCCTCCACAATTTATTCTAGACCCTTTAGGACTGGTAGGAATTTTGAGGGGATACCACAACGCAAAAAAAGCATGGGTCCCCCCTAAAATCCCTTACCAGACCCTTGATCTGACCAGCAGCCTTGCACAGCAGGAAATGGGGGGAACTAGCATGCGACCCCTCCCTGCTCCGTACCAGCCCACAGGCCTAAAATGGGAGGGTGCTTTGCCAGGGAGGGACCTCCACAACCACTGTGTCAGGGTTATGGCAAAAGAGGCCCTTGTCCTCGTCGGCATGGGGATAAGATGCTTTTCCAGGGGGGACCCTGAAAAAGCCCCCTCCCAATGTGGGCCTGGTATGGTGGGGGGGGGGGGCGCTTGCTTGTCCTCCCCTTTCCTGCCCTGCCTGCCAGGTCTGTGCTCGGAAGTCTAGGCCTAGTATGTCTTTTGGGGGAATGAAGCTTCTAAAGAGAAGAACATGGTACCTAATGTGAAACATGTGTCAGTTATGTTTTGGGGCCACTCTGCTGTGTCTAGGAATAGGTGCCTTCAATCTGTGCACAAAAACATTTCAAGACTATCAAGGAAATCTGGAGCAAAACTTACTTCCCAGTATAAAAAAGCTCAGTTTCAGTCACAGGTAATGGGTAAAGACCCCAAAACACACAGCTTACAGGAGAACTATGAGGTGAGTGCTTTTCACTCACCTCGTAGTTCTAGCCGACCTGTGACAATTTAAACCTGCTCAAGAAATATTGGCCAAACTATATGTTGGCAGGCACAGAAGACTAACTGAAAGCTAGATAAATTGCTTGTTGGCAGTGATTGCTTCTAAAGGTTGTGCAGCAAAATATTAGCTAAAGTGTCCCATCATTTTGTCAATGCCATTTTTATTTATTTATTATTTCAAAAAGTCAATTGAAAAATCAAAATCAAAAGTCTTGTTTTAATAACTATAGAATAAGCAATGATGGATGCCAATTACTTTCCTCAGTTTCAAGTACTTTCAAATAAATTGCTGTGGTTTTTAGTGTTTAAACCAGCACATTTTCACAAACTGTTGTGTGTATTCTCAAAGTAATTCTGCTGCCTTTGGCTATAGCTTTCTCACCAAGTCTATTTTTTTTACTCACTAGTTTAATTACACAGCTTTTGTTAACCTCTGGCAGTTTTAAATTACTTCTGTGTGGGAAACTATCATTCTAACTCATCAGAACTAACAAAAAAAAAACCACTTTCGCTGTGTACAGAACTGAGGTATTGGAGTCTGCTGTGAGCTGAAATTATGTGTCGTAAGGTCCTACTTTACATTAAAACTTCAACATGTACACACTGTGGAAAAAAAACAAGAATGTATAGCACAGATTTCAACATACTGAGACTGTAGCTAAAGATATAAGTGCTTGTATCATTACTGTTACGAAATGATAGCTTGTAAAGCTATCAAAGCCTGCTGGCTTGTAAAAAATTGTGCACAGGCATGGCAGGCAGGGATCCCGGGAGATGTTATTGACCAAATATGCTCCCCCTTCCTGAACCATACCTTCACATATATACTTCATATACTTCACATTGGGAGGGTGCCTTTCAGGGGTGGGGGCCACCATCCTGTCAAGGCACCTTATACCTATGTTGATGCAGACCAGGGCCTCCTCCCCACATCGCTGGCTGGATGTGGTGGTCTGTGGTGAAGGACTAAATCTGAACCTGAAATAATATGAATCTGCAAGACCTCTTTCAGACCTCTCTTTATTTCATTTCACAATGCTGGACCTTCTCCCTTTTGTGAGATCGGTAAATTGAGCCACTATAGTTGAAAAGTTAGCCCCAAACCTCCAGTAGTATCCAACAATCCCCAAAAAGGCTCTTACTTATTTTTATACTGAGTTGGGCAAACTTTTAATTTGCTGCAATCTTGTCCATTAGAGCCTTAATGACCTCCTACCCAATGCTCTAGTCCATTTTTTTTTATGGAATCTAAATCTGTCTGCACATTCTGTAAGTGGGAATCCCAGTCAAGACTGAAAATGAGAACATCATCTTGATATGCTGGAACGTGCACTTTGTGGGGCTTAAGAATAAGTTCCATACTTTGGAATGAGGGTGGACCCATGTAAGTCATAAAGGAGACTGATGTACTGGTTCAACCCATCTGGTGTAACAAAAGCATTGTGACAACACAATGGGGTCTATTCACTAAGCTGCCCAGGGCAGCCGAGTGAACAACCGACCCCAAGTGAAGTGAGCTGAACACTGTTCGGCTATTCACTGCAGGCTGGTACGGCTGAATAGTTTCCTATTATCCGGCGGCTCTGCTGCCGTCCAAAAAAAAATTAAGAAAAAAAACCTCTCCCGGGAGCTCTGGGAGCCTCCCGCTCCTTGCACGCCAAGGAGAGAAACACTGCTGTTTCTTTTTTCTTCTTTATTCTGACACAGAGCGATGTCAGAATAGAAAAAAAAAATTCCCATTGAAATGCATTGCTAGATTCCTATTGGCTATTGCAAATTGAAATAGCCAATAGTAATGTAGCAATGCATTTCAATGGGAACATTATTATGTATTTTTTTTTCTATTCTGACATCGCTCCGTGTTTCTCTCCTTGGCGGCCGGGAGCAGGAGACTCCATGGGCGCCAGGGAGAGTTAGCTGTTTGGAGATCAGTGTCCCTGGTTAGCAGGTAACCAGGGATGCTGATCTCTCTGCAAGTGGCCGGAGCCAGCCATAAGATCACGGCTGGCTCCGCCCAGCTGTCAGAAGCAGGCTGTCGGCCGGCCGCTCGGCCAGCTTTGGCTTTCAGCACGGCTCAGCCGAGCCGATGCATATGCGTTCGGCTTGACTGAGCCGCTCGGCCATGTTCGGGAGCTGCACGGGCTATAGTGAATAGCCCATACAGCACCCCTTCGGTTCTACTGAACCGAAGGGGTCCTGGGGCCGAAGCTAGCCAAAGGATCGGCCGAAGCTACGGCTAGATCCTTCGGCAGCTTCGTGAATAGACCCCAATGTATTATGATCAAAGGGGTTAATGTACCTGGCGGGACCCAACCTTTTTATCAATTCGTCCCCCCAAGATAAACTTCAGGTGTAGATATTTCATTAAGCTTCCTGAAATGATTGCAGAACCTGAGGCTGCCATATGGCTTAGGAATGAACACTATGGGACTTGACCACTGGCTGTTGGATTCTTCCATAACAATATATAAAATATACTTTTTTTTTGGAAAGGTGAATATATTTAGTGAACACACACAGACAAACAAACAGTTGTATTTATAACAATTAAAGATGCAAGGGGTTCCCACAACAGCTTAACATTATTTAACTTGATGCATGGGAAGTTTACTGCTTAGTATGCTGGTCACTTCATTTTTTTTTTTTTATTCCATTTTTCAGAATGCTGTTTTTGTGCACATTCTGTGATGCACCTTATAGAAACAGATTGCATAAAGGTAAGATTTTTTAGCTGTTCCACGCAAAAGGCAAACTAGGATTGCACAATATGCATTGAACTTTTAGTGTATGACCAGCTAGATAGGTTTAGGGATTATGATTAGTATGCATATGAATGCTTGCAAATGCATAAAGGCCAGTGATCCAAGCATACCTTAACAGTTCATGCTTGCACTTGTTCTTTAAAAAAAAAAAATTAAACCACCTCAATGTTCTAAATATTTTATTTTTAAGCACTGCAGAAAACAAACAAATGTCCTGCAGATGTTGCCCTGGCTGGTGGACCCTTTAAGCAGAAGCAGCTGTTCACAGTCTGTGCCTCCTTCCCAGCTAATTGGACAGTGCAGCTGGGAGAGGAGATTGGAGGACTTTGATTGGCTGCAGCTATAATTCCACCCACAGAGATTGTACACAGAGGAGAGAGAACCCAACAAAGATTTAGAGGGCCGCATGGGATGCAGGAACAGGCACAAAGTTGAGAGGGGGCCCAGGGCATCACAAGCTACCTCTTGCCAGGCCTCCCTGAGAGATGTGTAAGCAATGCTGAAGGCATCTAGGGATGGAGCTTTATGTGTTGCAACTGCCTTCACTCAGTTTTCAAGTGATCGCATTCCATCAGGAGGATGCATCATTGGTGTGGAGATAGGCATTCGGCGACCCTTATTTAAACTGAGTTTGTCTGCTGTCACTGAAACATTGGTGCTGCCCACAGAACTTTGCCTAAAGGAGACTGCATTGCCCTTTCTTTACTACTGGATTACAAGAACCCTGGTAAGCACTCCAATGCAGAGTCCAAGGGCCCCACTGCTGGCAGACTTTGCATTTGATCCCTCTCTGGCCAGTGGTTAGACAGGACCTAAAATGAATAAATAGACCACATATATCATTACATTACTTTTTATTCTTTGTTAGTGATATTTAGTATTGTGTTTTATTGCTGTCATCAAGGCTATTCCCCCTTTCATTCTCATATTAGATTTTGGCAAAGCCCTTCACAGGCAATAAAAAGAGATAGAGTCTTATAGACCTTGTTTTATTGTTCATTGTTCCTGTGTTTATCCACTTAGTTCATTTAAATCTCATAGTGCCATCTTTATTTTTAACTAACATTATAGCGGTTGGCCAGGGACTCTTACTTATTCTTCTATGATCCCTCCCTCTTACATCTTCTTCATTATTTCTTTCACTTCCTGTTACAGGTGTGGTGGGATGGTCCTGTACGTTCCTAAATTTTGAGTAGAGCCCTATTTAATATTTCAAGAGTGATACAGTCAGCGCATCCATAGTCAGACTCTTGTTTATCTCTTAATTGTTCTAATTTTGCCTTTTTATCAAGAGACTGCTCAGAAAATTCCTTCCTATGCTAGTGCAAGGTTCACTTTAATGTTTATGACATTTCTCCACTAATCAATGTTTTCTGAATGCTAGCAAAGCCTCTACTGAACACCAAAAGTGACTGTTCAATATAGAATACCTAAATGAGTGACAAATGGACAGAACAATTTACTTCTGCAGGGGGTGTAACTGTGAGAGCTAGTGAAAAGAATGAGAGTTACAGAGTAAATATAAACCAATGCCAAGTCTTTATTTATTTTGAAAGAGACAGAATGCCAGCACGTTTGACATGATTTGGTATGGACTAAAAACAAAGCTTTAGCACTCCCTTTAGGCATTTGCAAGACCTTAATAAAAAAGATAGAATTAAAAAAACAATAACACATGATTGAAGAGATCATTAGAAATTAAGGTATTTTAGGTAAAAGAGGCACAATTATGGCAACAGTTTGCTACACAGAACTAACTTCTAGCAAAGTAATCCCACAGATGTACAATAAAATGTGCATATATAAGATATACATATTTAATGAGTTAAGAAATATGTATACACAGAGTTCTTAATTTTAGTGCTAGAACCCTAAAACATTAGAAAGCTCTGTATTCCTGTGTTTTAATAGGCATAATCTATGGCTGAAAACAGATCCTTTGCATAAAAACCTCACAAACAACTTTCCCCCCATTTCCCACGGGCTTAAAGTAGAATTAAACTCTCCTTTGTTTTTGCACATATCTACTGCTAGCAAGCAGTAGATATATGCAAAAACATTTAAACAAATAAAAAAGTACGAAAATGGTTTTGCCACTCGCTCCTGTCTGAAGCTTCATCCTGCACGGCCGCTCGAGATGGGGTGCACACATGCACAGTAGAGATATTTGGCAGGGAGAAGAGAGACAATGGAGCTAATTGCACACAGACGGGAGCATGCATGACATACAACGGACAGACACTGTGGGGCAGGAAGAGACACGCGGTGGATCAGAGACTGGCACAGGCGCTGGAGGGAGTGCTGAATACAAGTGGAAGTAGGAAGATGATTGGATCAAGAGGCATCTTTTAAGGTAAGTCCTTAAAGCAGCATGGGGAGGGGAGGAAAGAATGTGAGACTTTAATGTCACTTGGATAAAACGTTTACTGCTTTCTTGACATGTGTAGTTTCAAGAAAAATTGTGTCTTTCTGTCATAAAATAAATGTCTTCAAACACATTTGTACTATATTTGTACTATATTTGTTCTATAAGAGAGGGCCATCAGTTCATGGTCAAGGGCTTGCTACTGAGCTTATGATTGACTTAATAGGTAGATTTGTACTTGTTCTTGCTTAAAGGCTTGAAATAGACAAGCATAGGTTGCTAAAATTGAAATTGCTGTATAGAAACCATGAAAATATAATGCTGTTTTTAACATTGAACACATTGTTAGAAGAGTGTACAATATAAATCAGCATAAAGTTGAACTTGCATAAATGATAGTTTTACATTTTAGAGGCTCTGGGTATACATCAATACAGTCACTGTTATTTGCAAGGTGTCCTAGTTATGTAAAAAAAATGCCAAAGCTAAAACATTTTAATATCATAATTATAAATATTATGATATGTGACATTCTTTATGCCTTAAGAAAAAATAAATAGGACAGACGCTGGAGTTATAAAATCTGAGACCTGTCAAAAATAGTGTTGGGCTTGTTGTTTAAGTCGACCAAGAGTTTGACTCGAAAATCACTAGTTCGTGTGTTCGACAAACACACGAAATTTCAGGGCGTTCGGCAGGCTTTTCGCCCACCGAGCACCCCCGCAAGGCACTGCGCACAGTGCATTGCCTTGTAAAGCCATGATTGGCTAAAGCCTTGCACCTGACCACCACAGGTGCAAGACTTTGCCCAATCAGGGCACAGTGCACTGAAGAACCATGATTGGGCAAAGTCATCATCTAGCTAGGTGTCACCACTTGCTCTGCCCAATTGTTTATATTTTGACGGCATCTGTCAGAATGCCATTCTGCGCTGGGAGTTCGCCGCAAGCAGACGGGCCAGCTGGGATCATGTTTTATTATTATTTCTATATATTTTTTCTTGTATTATTTTTAAATGTTGTTGAGTCGTGATTGGCCCTGGATTACGTCGGTAAATCAATTTTTTATGTGAATAAGCCCCCTGCTTGCACCCTCAGAACCAACGCCACAGGGCTTGTGGGGAAGAGGTCCATGTCCCGATCAGCATGGGGACAGGGTGCTTTTCCAGGGACGACCCTAGAAAAGTACCCTCCCAGTGCCAAGGGCATGTAGACTGGTGTGGGAGGGAGGGGGGCGCTTGCCCCCCCTTTCCGGCCCTGCTAGGCCTATGCTCGGATCAAGGGTCTGGTATGGAATTTTAGGGGGGACCCCACGTGTCCCCCCCATTTTTGGGGGAGGGTTTACTCCTTACAATTCCTACTAGACCTAAAGAGCCTGGTATGACTTTAAGGGGGAACCCCACACACTTTTTGTTTTGTTTTTTTACATGGGATCCCTCCTAAATATTAACCCTAATACCCTTTAGGTCTGGTAGGACTTTTGGGGGGAACCACACTTTTTTTTTTAAATGTGGTCCCTCCTAACATTCCTACCAGACCTAAAGGGTCTGGTATTGTTTGGGAGAGGGAACTGCATGCTTTTAAAAAAAATGTCATTTTTTTTCTTTAGAAATGTCAGTTTTGCTGCTGCAGGTTCTATACATCGTACAGATGTGCCACTTTACAGGCAGGTTAAGGGGACCCCCCAGGCACCATGATATTTAAAGGAATTTTTCATTTTTATTGTTACCTTTTAAGTGATGTTAAAATCACTGCTCCTTTAAAAACTGTATTTTTTTAAAGTTTTTTTTTTTCATTGATTCCTGTCCCCCAGGACAGTACCGGGATCCTCATACACTTTTTATAGCCAATAACTTGCATATAAGCCCTCTTGAAGGGGACAATTGTTTTTGAAAGTTCTACTCAGACTTGCATTGAATTCAAGTTCAAACTTTTTGGATAATCTAAAGTTCTAATTCAAACCGAACTCGGGCCTATTCGGCCCATCACTACTTATCATGATATTCATAACACAAAAGCAAGGGTAATGATGATAATATGTTGGCCTGGTTATGGGCATCAAACAAATTGAAGACAATTAAAAAGTCCTACAAGAAAACAGTGTAGGAAGAGGAATCACCAGCACTCAGTAGAATAATCCAACATGTCCATTTATTGGACATAGACGTCACACAATCACAAGAGCCAACATTGCATGTCTGAACTAACATGGTGCAAGCTAGTCATAGATTTTTGCAGGACACCCTTTTTGCTGAATGTGGACTATCTTTCAAACTATCCAAAAGTTCCTAATTTACCAGGTTATATCTCTCAGCTGCCCAGCTATTAATTGGAAGAGTTGAGAATTACTCTTTCTGAAATAACACAGATCTTTTTACCAAAATTACCAGATCTGACCAAATTTTGCTTAAGCTGCAGTAAAAAAAGATAAAAAAAATTTGGGGCAACAAAAAGCTCCAAAAAGGTGCATTTTTCAGAAGTAACCCTTGTTTGAGATATGACTACACTACTTACATATAGTAACAACAACATTTGATCTGTAGCAGGATGCTCACAAAGATTGAACTGTAAATAGAACTGCTCTTTATGTTTTGACTTGATCCTTTTTTATGTGAGATATTATTACCATGTGGTAGTGTACTAGTACGCATGTTTTTCTTTTATTAAGGAAGAAAGGTATATATACAGTATATTAATCTGCCACTTTATGATCAGCCAGGCCTTAATTGCATAATCTGTAAATATTACTTTGCTGTGAGTTGCTGCTGGGGACCTGTGTTGTTCACCTGTATGTGTTCATTGGAATGCAGTTTACTCCCTGCTTTGTTGTATGGTCTTTGGTAGTGGAATTAGTTTTAAACCAAAGTTCCAGTGTTCGCCCTTGCTTTGAACAACTAAAATCGAAATTACTAGACACCCTGAAAAGCTTGTAATGAGATTGTGAAAACATTTCATTACTATATACAATATAATTGTAATGTTAGCACTTTGACATTTTAAATACCTGAACCAATGAATAAGTTTTAGAACAAGTTTCCAGAACACTATGGACAGAACCATATGCAAGCATCAAAGTGACCTGTGTTAAAGTAGTAAAGACATAACTGGTAGCTGACTATCAATGCTAATCTCAGCTGAGTATGGCAAAGTTGTTAGGGGGAATCCTTGAATTCCCTATTACAATGCAGCAGGCAATAGATTATGTGGGTAGACTTTGTATACTAGTTAATTGCATCCCATATTTCAGGATCAAAATTGACAACAAAGTAATATATTGCATTAAAAAATTACATGACATCACATTAATTTAAATATATATAATACCATTTATACATTTACAGTGTGTGTTTTATTTTACTGTTTCCTTCCAGATATTCTGGCCTTCTCTAAAAGATTTATTTGTGCCTGTTTTCCTAAACTGCTGGCTGGCAAAACATGCTTTAGAGAACATGATTGTAAGTATAAAATGTGAGTAAAACACAATCTTATATACTCAGACCTATGAGCCAATAAGAGGGCCTTAACTAAAACCTGCTTCTGAGATTTGAAAATACATGCACATATATGAATCTCTCCCTAAGCTGAAATTCAGGTATACATATTCATCTATATTCGTCCAGCTTAGCGGTAATTCGTGCAACATTGCTGCCATTCAGTGAATTCCTAGTATTTTTAATATTGAGTTTTAGGCATTCTCTGATTGGCATCACTGTCCCTTGTCCAATACGAGAACACCTACAGGTTCATTCACTAAGCTGCCGAAGGCAGCCAGGTGAATAACTGAGCCAAAGTGAACAGAGCTGAACGACGTTCGGCTATTCACTCCGGCTCAGTATGGTTGATTTCAGCCATATATCGGCTGAAATCAGCCGTACATCGGCAGCCTACGGTCAGCAATGTTCAGCTGAGCCGAAGTGCAGGCAACAGGCAAACAAATAGCAGGAACACAAGGCACAAGTTGAAAGACCATTCAGCACTGATCCATTGGGCCAGCTGGTTTAAATAGGATCATCCATTAGAGAGCAATGTGTCATTTCCTGTGCACCATATAGCTATGCACTGCATTATCTTCTTTTCCTGGTGCCTTCATGGTACATACCTATGATAGGCCCCGCCCCCCATCCCACCTACAGGACCAATTAAAATCTATAAAAGTGAGAGAGTGACTCCCTCTAGGCCATCTTCTCTTTTTGACCTTGATCGCAACCTACAACCACTTTGCGCTCATACAGAGTCTCTGAGTAAATTGGAACATCTGAACAGTATGCTTACAGTGGACTTTTGGTGCTAAAAAACAACATGCTTTGTACAAATCTTTATATAGATGTATCTGGTACGATTTTTACTTTCCAAAAATGGGTATAGCCACTAACTAATGGTTAAAACTTAGTTGACACCATTTTATTTAATAATAAATTAAAAAAAGGAAAAATATATACAAATGTCTATAGTTTAATGGATCTCAGATCTTTGATATTAACTACTGGTATGTTAGCCTGACTATTTCTGATATAAAGGTTTGTCTTTGGCAAAGACAGCACTATCCATAAATATACCCTGCGTATTCATAAACCTTTCAACCACCCAGGGAAGTAAATTATGTAAAATGTATGTATTAGCATTACATTTAAAAAACAATTGTAAGTTGTGTTCCTGCCCAAAACTGATATTTTAGATAGATCACAGTAAGCGAGATCCTCAGTTCACAGCTAAGCACACCTACCGGGGTATTGTTGGCATTTTCATTTATTTTTATCATCACAAAGAATGCATCAGAATATTCTATTAATCAAATTAAGTTGTTTTTTTCAATCAATAATTTTTTTTATTTTGTTGTTTTTTTGTTTTCCGTATACAACATCATACAAACATATCAAAGGCATTCGTTTACATTTGATGGTTTAACATGAATCAATGGAAACCTCAGTTCTTCCCATACAACTAATATGACCATGGAGGCACTATACTGAGATATAGAGGTTAACAGTTGCTAAGTAACATTATTAATAAACTATTGCT
The DNA here is from genome assembly GCF_000935625.1 of Nanorana parkeri. Taxonomy (NCBI): domain Eukaryota; kingdom Metazoa; phylum Chordata; class Amphibia; order Anura; family Dicroglossidae; genus Nanorana; species Nanorana parkeri. The sequence goes on from NW_017306706.1 coordinate 283,305, forward strand.
CCCATATAGCCTGAGCCTACATGGGTACCGGAGATAATTGACATAAGGATAGATGGACATAGAGGGCACGCCGCCCTCATTATGCATCTAGGTAGGGAGTGGATCGGGGGG
>NW_017306706.1:284444-310001 GCF_000935625.1 Nanorana parkeri
AATGAGGTAGGGGGGGGAGGGGGGGGGGGGGGAGACAGGGAAGGAAGTGGTGTTTCAGCAAAACATTACAGGTGAGGGTTAAGGGAGACCTGACTGAGAAGGGGTCATATTACAGTGGTACGGGGTGGAGGATCCCCCTTCTAGTTCAGAGTGCAAGTAGGCTAGCATCAAATGCGCGCATTTGTAGATGTTGGATCCAAGGGTCCCAGACCTTCTCAAAGCGCGGGACCTTATCTAGCAACCGTGCCGTGAGGCGCTCATTGATAAAAACCCAGTGAATTCTACGTTCTAGTTCTGCGAAAGACACAGTGGTGGATTTCCATGACTTTGCCACTACCTCTTTTGCCGCTGTGAGGCCATGGAGTAGGAATTTGTGCTGTCTTGGTGTGGCACTATCAGGGGGCATGTTGAGAAGAGCCACTTTCGGGTCAGGCGTCAGTGTGAGAGCCGTGACTGTTGACAAAAAGGCAAAAACCCTATTCCAGAAGTTCCGCACTACAGGGCAGTGCCACCATACATGCATGTAGGAACCCACCCGCAGCCTTGGAAGCAATGCCCGTTGTGACCTGGGACAAACTATCTGAGCCTACTGGGTACCAAGTACCACCGATATAAAAGTTTGTAGTTAGTTTCCAGGGCCTGCGTGCTCTGAGAGCTTGATTTGGTCACTTCCCAGATGGTGTTCCAGCTGTCCTCATCTATGGGACTACCAAGGTCCTTTTCCCAGGCTAGCATGTAGTTATGGCTGGGCGATACTATCCCCAACATTTCCTGGGTATAGAGTTGGGAGACCAGACCTGGTGAGAAGGGGTCATCTAAGCAGACCTGTTCAAACGTGGTGTACAGTGGCCCTGTAGGGAACGTTGGGACTTGTGCAGAGATAAAATGCTTGACCTGCAGGTAACGGAACAGTTCGCTGGCCGGCAGCTGAAATGATTCCTGCAGTTGTTGGAACGTTTTTGGACCCGCAGCAGTATACAGTTTGTGTAACTTAGTCACATCTCCAGACACCCGATGTCGGAATGCGAGTGGGGAATCACAGCCAGGGGGGAAGGCGGGGTTTCGCAAAAATGACAGGAGGGGACAGTGTGAGGACTGGAGGTGACTAGAGTATTTATGCGTGTCCCAAATGCGTAAGGAATGTCGCGTGATTGGGTTCTGTATCCCCTGTCTATCCTTGGGCAGTAACCAAAGGAGGTTGTCTATTGTCAGGGTGTCACTGTCGACCGCTTCCAGGGAGACCCATAAAGGGGGATCTGCTGTTGCATGGTACTTTGGAAGCACCGCTAACTGGGCCGCCGTGTAGTAAGCTGATACGTGAGGAACTCCTAGACCTCCGCTGTGTTTCTGTGAAAAGAGTGTGGTGCGGGATATACATGGGCGACCTTCTTGCCAGATAAAATGAAAAATTTGACGTTGCAGTATCCTGAGTCTATGGCGTGGGACAGGAATTGGGAGGACCCTGAAAAAGTAGAGCAGTTTTGGCAGGTACGTCATCTTAATGGCAGATATCCTCCCCAGCCATGACAAAGTATAGTGCGGCCAGGCTCGGAGCAATTGTGCGAGGCGTGAGAATAGAGCAGGGTAATTCGCCTCAAATAGAGATTCATAGGTGGCGGTTAGGCGAATGCCTAGGTAGCGTAAGGCTTGGGGTTCCCACACAAAGGGGAATCATCAAATTAAGTTTTAAGTTGGTGTACTGTTTTTAAACCTGATGTTGCATTAAATAATGTTCCTCATGTCAACTGTCATATTTCAGAATGATCTTCATAGAGCAATACAGAGAACACAATCCGCAATGTTTAATCAAGTTTTAATTTTGATATCTACCTTGCTATGTCTAATCTTTACATGGTAAGTCAGTTCTATCATTTTCAGTTTTACAGCGAACAGCACAGTAATCAAAAGCCTGTAATTGTAAACAGCACATGCATAATTTTATTTCTGATTAAAATATATAACATTATAATAATGTTTTTTATACAAAGTGAGGTCCTTAAAAGACTTAAATTATATTTATTATTGTTTTCTTCATTTGTTTGTGAAATAACAACAAAATAAAAAACATGGGGCATCCAGATTAAACGGGACACAAAATAACAAAATATATAATAAAATTACATGATAATTTAGAACATATAAAAACAGAGTAAGAACATATTCAAGAAAGCAATATTTTATCCCAAGGCATAGCACAACCCTGGATCACACATGCACATTAAAGCATGAATTAAAGAGAAATATTATGGCAAATTATTTATGGATATTGTCAAAAGACAAGCACCTTATGAAAGATATATAAGACTGTATATAATGTATATACAGTATATAATGTGCATGTGTGATCCAGGGGGGCGCTATGCCATGGGATAAGATATTGCTTTCTGGAATATGTTCTTACTCTGTTTTTATATATGTTCTAAATAATCATGTAATAATAATAAATATTTTGTTAAAATAATTCTATAATTGATTAGGAATATTTTATATGCAACTGTGTCCCATTTAATCCGGATGTGACACCTAAAAAGCCCCATGGTATTTCTTTTGTTGTTATTTAATTAGGGGTGTGGTGACCCAATTTTCTTTGGTGGTTCAACAAACTTTGTATATTAATTTGTTTGGTGTCTAGTCTAGGTTTTCTAATCTCACTACTACATATATTATAAAAAAAATGTACAACAATTTCATTATGAAATTATCAAACATTTTTCTTTCTAAATTCTAATTTGACAAAGTGGGACTGAAATTGTCTAGAGACTGAAGCAAAACAGATTTGTGTAAGCTTTGGACTAGAATGTTTGTGAATAATGGCATAATAATGTTGATCTAGCCAATGCACGGTCTTAAAACACATTAAGGTTGACATAAATGACTAAGAAGCCTTTGGGCTTTATTTATAAATGTTCCACCTGGCACATATTTCCTGTACTCCTCAGTGCAGAACTTTTATAATTGAAGCCCTTTAGGTCCAAACTATCTGATACCAGGCAGCTCACAGTTATTCACTCCAGTCCTAAAGTGCACATATTTTTATACTTGTTTTTGTGGTCATATTCTGTAATGAAAATAAAATATTATTGCTGATGATTTTCAATGGTAGTAGTAGCATCAGTGTTTAGGATAATTCTTTTTGACTGTCAGTTATTTGCCATATTACTTCTGTATTACAGAGTTAGTATAACTACCAAACCTAAGTTTGCAATCCATAGTCATGTTAAAAAACATTTATTTTATGGAAGAGTAATATTGATCATTTAGGACTTGCAAAATTTGAACAAACCCTTTAACTATGAATTATTTGAGTCCCAGTTGTTCCATTTTAAAATAATGTACATGCTTAAAAAAAAGCTTTCCCACCTTGTTTACTGTACATTTATTCATTAACAATCACTGTACAGTGTTGTAAATGTAATGTTATGTTTGTCTTCTTTTTATTTATGAAACGTAAGCATAATGCAATGAGAAAAATAACATACCAGAATAATGCAATAAAGAATTGAAAATCTCTACGTGCTTGTGCTTTAAGGTTCCTCCTACAATTAAACTGGTCTTGAGTGTTGCCTGTGTGCAATAGGTTAGGTGCCTGAAGTAGGTGTGTGTTGGTGGAGCATTGGACCCCAATTCCCCAAAAAAATCTTTTAGGCTGGTTAGACCAAATGAGGTTACGGTAGTACTGGTGCATAAAGGAGTTCAAAGAATAAGAATATCACATATATCTATTAAATCCACTAAAACGTTTTTCACTATTATAAAATGGGTTGAACTCGATGTCTTTTTCCAACCTGACTAACTATGTTTTTTATGAACCAGTGGGCAAGGTAAGTCTGAGTAAGTAGTAAATCTGTACTTTTAAAGAGTGCCAATTAACCTAATTAATTGCAAAATGTTCTTTTAGCTCTTCCTTGTGTAATGATCCGTGCAAACGCAGCAGGGAGTGTAGGATCGCAACTGCGGAGGTAAGCTAAATGGTTCAGGTGGGGGGTTCACAGTCACACTTTAGTGCAGGGAGTGTAGTAGGAACCCCTTACACATCATATACCATTTGTTTGTAGGAGGAGTTAATTAAGGTGGTGTATCCCCACAACCCTCAATTGTACTGCATTGGGGCTTGATGTGAATTGTAGTTCTCCCTCCTAGTTACTTCACTAGGGCGTCAAACAGATGGTAACTCTATTGCATCCAGTAGTGATGACAGTTCCGAGAATGGGGTAAGGAAGGGTGATATATGACTTGGTTCAATTCACTATCTATAACATCAATATCAATAAGAGCAGTCAATCCTTATGTCCTATGCAGCAGTGTTTCTAATCAATAGCAATTAGAAGAAGAGGAGTGTACAATGGAAGTCCGACATAGGCATCAGCAAACACTTCATTTGATTACAGCATGTGGTAATGGCTACTTGCTATTTAGGTGGAGAGTTCAATCACAGAAGGTGGAGCTGCATTCGTGCTGCCAGGAATCCGAGGGATTTAGTTGTGAAGTCTGAAGGTTGTAGCAGGATTGCAAGAGACCCGAGAGTAACTGGAGATCCTAAGTAGCTTGCTCGACGTACTACTTTGCTAGAACGTCGAGCAAGTGAACAGCCTTCAGTTTATGTAGGCAGTGAACTGTGATTGGGGGGCGGAGCAGGAGACGAGATTCGACCCGAGCGTCTCCTAGCAACGGGACGCCGCTGGACCGAGCTCGCCGCATCATCACGCCGGCTCAGCTGTTCTGCAGAAGGAGGAGTGGAGCGCTGAGGAACGCCCGCCCGTCGCCCAGCAACAGGACGCTGCTGACGGGGCCGTCCCCGCCCTGGTCTCGGGTTACAGAGCGGTGTCCGTTCCTGACACCTTGTTAGTACCACTTACTTTTCAGCTTTTTGTTGCCCTGTTCCAACTTTTGTGAGTTGCACTTTTATTAGTTTAAACATTTGATATGTTTCATATTTTCTATTGTGAATAAAATACGGGTTTATGATATTTGCAAATCATTGCATTCTTTTTTATGTAGATTTTAACACAGCACCCCAACTTTTTTGTAATTGGGGTTGCATGATGAGAGTTTGAATTACTTGTGGAGGCATACCGCGATAACATTTGTTGGCAAGATATTTTGATTTAAAGGGTTATTCACAAAAGAGTGAAGAGTTTGGAGAAGGCAGGAAAAGTGAGCAATCTAGGACAACAAAGCTGAACTGGAAAGTGAGCTGAATTGGAGACTCTTTCCAAATCAGCTATGTTGTCCTAGATTGTTTACTTCTCCTGCCTTCTCCAAACTCTTCACCTTTTTGTGAATAACCCTGTTAGTGTTCACTAATTATAGTGCTTGCTGCAGGGGAAATACTGGTGCAAAGCAATTATCTACATTTTAATTAGAAGCTGATTTCCTACTATAATCTTATGCAAAGCAGTAGTGAGAGGAATTTATCAAAACTGGAGCAGACAAAATCTGGAGCAGCAGATTTACAGGAAGTTGTGTTGCATGCACAATTATTATAATAGATCAGTATTAGTGTTTTATATAAAAGTAATTAATATATAATAACATAAAAAGGTAAATCTTGTTAACCATCAAGATCTTTAAATCATCTGAAAAAAGAATAACATTGTCCCCATAGTACTGTTATCAGTATTATGCTGTGGTAGAGTTGTTAACCGTTTATAATGTGCTGCTGGCAGAGCTGTTTCCATCATTATAATGTGCTGCTGCCGGAAACATTATCATTATGATAATGAGATGCTGTCAGAGCTATCACCATTATCATAATGAGATATTGGCAGAGGTATTACACTATTATGTGTTGCTGGCAGAGGTGTTTCCATTATTATAATGTGCTGTTGTCAGAGCTGTTATCATTACTAGAATGAGATACTGGTGGAGTTGTTATCATTAATATAATATGCTGCTGGTAGAACTGTTATACTATTCAGCTGTCAAAGCTTTTATCATTATTATAATATGCTGCTGGTAGAGTTGTTATCATTATTATAATGTGCTGCTGTCAGAGCTGTTATCATAACTAGAATATAATGCTGGTGGAGCTGTTATCATTAATATAATGTGCTGCCGTCAGAGCTGTTATCATTTTTGTAATGTGCTGCTGGTAGAGCTGTTATCATTTTTATAATGTGTTGTTGGTAGAGCTGTTATCATTTTTATAATGTCCTGCTGGTAGAGCTGTTATTTTTATAATGTGCTGCTGATAGAGCTGTATTCATTACTAGAATAAAATGCTGGTGGAGCTGTTATCATTAATATAATGTGCTGCTGGAAGAGCTGTTATCATTATTATAATATGTTGCTGTCAGAGCTCTTATCATTTACTAGAATAAGATGCTGGTAGAGCTGTTGTCATTAATACAATGTACTGTTGCTAGAGCTGTTTTTTTTAATAATGTGCAGCTGTCAAAACTTTTATCCATTTGTATAATGTGCTGCTGGTAGAGCTGTTATTTTTATAATGTTATTATTATTATTTTTATTATTAATAATAAAATGTGATGCTGAAAGAGCTGTTATCAGCTACAAGTGATGTTTTTAACATTATTATAAACATTATCATCATCATCATTATTAGTTGCAGTGCTGATGGTAGGTCTGATATAACATGTTGATGGTGAGGTTATTATAAATCCTGCTGGTTTGAAAAATATTCCATCAAAGTACATTGCCTATGGTAATACAAAATGTCACTCCAAATATAACCCTATTCAGAAAGTTCTTTGATCTGATGGCCATGCTCATGCAAATAAAAATTAACTTTAAAATAAACATAATAAAATATTAAACACATTTTATGATCAGGAATACATGTGTAGTATGGTGTCATCTTCCAAAGGTTGCTACACGTGGTGACAAGACACAACCATATGACCTGCATCCATTACATATGTTACTTGATCTGCATGTTCTGTTCATATTTAGTGTTGCAGCACCTGTAGTAAGTACAAGCTAAAATACCTGTTTCTATTTGACCTGTTGTGTTAAACTGCTCCTACATTCTCCCATGCTCATATTTTTCTGTGGATCACTTTGCACACTGACACTTTACCGAAAGATTGTAACCCAGGGAGGACCAGATTGTTTAAAATCCTAGAAATGCCAAAGAATAGTGTATTCAGGACTTATTGTAAAAGAATGAATGCTACTGTATATGAATGTATGAAAAAAATAATGGCATTTTAGACAAAACAAAGTGACATTAGATACCCTGTACTAAGATAATTTGAATTCTGGGGAGGTCAAGGGAGAAACAAGGGACCTTTTCTGCTGCCTTATTTCTTTTCATGACCCTTTAAGATAATATTAAGACTTGGTATATGGTATGTTAATATTAAGATAATCTTGGTGTGGATTGAAATATGCCAAATCTCACCAAAATTAACAGGGTTATTCACAAAGCTGACTCGAAGTGAAGTGAGCCGAATGCTGTTCACTTCAGGCTTGTACAGCTGATTTCAGCCATACATCGGTTTGCTTCGGCTGGCTTCGGGTTGGCCGAACATGCTCAGCATGTTTGGCCGACCCAAAGTGCAGAAGGAGTTCGACTCAGCCGATCCAACATCTGGATCGGCTGAGCCGAACCTCTGGCAGCCTATTCGCTGCTGTTCTACCTATTCTCATAGGGGCCGAACAGCAGTGAGTGAATAGACGAATGCTGCCGAGCGGCATTCGGCTCGGCTACTCTGCTCGATACCTCCGTGGTACCGAGCAAAATAGAAAAACAGTAAAAAAAGGAGAAAATAAGTAGAAAACTAATGGGCGGAGCTAGCAGTGAAAGATAGCTCCACCCAAATGTTTCCTATTGGCCGGGACCTGCTGTCATTACAATGAGATCTCGGCGGAGCTAAGGTTGATCCTTTGGCTACCTTTGTGAATAACCCTGTAAGTTTTAAGTACTGTATATCCTACTCTATTTTAGGTTAAGTTAAAAAAGATATTTAGGGCATATCCAAACTTCTTCATGTGTGTGGTAATATACACTGAGTGGCCAGATTATTATGACCACATGATGTTTGTAGGCTAATTAGCTATAATTAGCTATAATTTCATGCTGAAGTTGCTAGAGGGCCAGACCATTATAAATAGGGAAGCGGGTTGTTTACCACGACAGTAGAAGTGATTTTTTTCTGAAGATATGGGTAAACAACGCGATTTAACAGCCTTTGAACGTGGGATGATTGTTGGCGCTCAAGCCATGGAGCGAGTATCAGCAAAATAGCAGAATTCGTTAAATGTTCAAGAGCAGCTGTTGTTAAAGTGTTTAAAGACTGGACTGTCAGCCAAAAATCTGGGTCTGAACGTGCGAATTGTGGCCGTCAGCGTTAGGGCAGAACGGAGAGTAGCAAGACTGGTACAAGACAACAGAAGGGAAACAGTGCAGTGTCAGATTCCTCGCATCACCTTTCAACATCTCGTGGAGTCACAAGGCGGCCCAACACAATCATCTCGTGGAGTCATCTCGTGGAGTCATCTCGTGGCCCAACTAAGTACTGATGGGGTGGTCATAATAATCTGGCCACTGGCCAGTGTAGATGTTAGTGTGCATCTTTTTTGTGTGAAAGTCATATTAACATCAAAAGGTTGTTAAGCTATTTCAAATGCTGATGAAATCACTGACAATGGTTGCTTCTCTAGATGTTGAAAAGTTTTAGAGTGTTATTCACTAATGAGCCGAAGGATCCAGCCGTAGCTTCGGCTAATCCTTCAGTTCACTTTGGCCATCGGAGCCCTTTGGTTCACTCAAACCAAAGGGCTGCTGTATGGGCTATTCACTATAGCCCGTACAACATCCAAAAGCAGGTGAACAACTCAGCTGAGCCGAGTGCATATACTTTGGCTTGGCTGAGCCATAGTCTCAGCCGAAGCGGGGCAAAAGTTCTGCGAAGCAGTCCGTCCGTCCCGTATATGACAACAGGTGGGCGGAGCCAGCCAAGATGTCACGGCCGGCTCTGCCCAGTTGTTTTCATTTGTCCGGAACCTGCTGGAAGACTCTGGCAGGTTCATGCCAAATGTAAACAGTTGGGCGTAGCTAGCAGTGACATCACTATCATCATAATTGTTTATATTTTGCTGCCATCTGTCAGGTTCTTCATTCCGCGGCGGGAGTTCATCGTGTGAGGTCGGGTCGGAGGGCGTCATTAAAAATATATATTTATTTATTATTTTTATTTTCTTATTTCACCGAGTTGCCATCGTCATCGTGGACAATGCTGGACGTTGTGATTGACCCTAGGATTACTTCAGTGGATCAATTTTTTTTAAAATAAAGGACTTGAAATAAAAACACAACAAAGGATTTTTGACAAGTTAAGGATTTTTGATTAAAGTCTGGCCTCTTTTTTAACATTTACTTCAACCCTTTAGTGAATAGGTAGGGGTAAGTACCCCTTACTCATTCACAAGGGGGGCTGCATCTGGATGTCCCTGTATTAAAGGGGTACCCTGATGTAAATAAGCCCCCCTTCCAGAACGCTTACAACCATCGCCCCAGGGCATGTGGGGAAGAGGTCCTTGTCCCCATTGGCATGGGGAAAAAGTGCATTTCCAGGGGCGACCCTGAAAAGCACCCTCCCAGTGCTGAGGGCATGTGGCCGGGTATGGCAGGGAGGGGAGGCCGCTCGCTCAGCCCCCCTTTCCTGCCCTGTCAGGCCTGTGCTCGGATGAATGGTCTGGTTAGGATTTCTAGGGGGACCCCACTTTTATCCCTATTTTTGGGGATGGGGTTCCTCCTTAGAATTCCAACCAGAACTTAAGGGCCTGGAATGAATTTGGGGGGAACCCCATGCACTTTTTTATTTTTAACTTAGGGTCCCTCCTAAACTTCCTTCCAGACCTAAAGGGCCTGGTATGACTTTTGGGGGGGACCCTACACTTTTTTTTCTTTTCTTTTTAAATAGGAGTTCCTACTAACTTTCCTACTAGACCTAAAAGGTCTGGTATGGTTTGGGAGGGGACCCTACACTGTTTTTTTCCTTTACTTTTTACTATTTTTATAACATTTTCATTTATTTTTAAAATTTTCACATTTCTTTCAATTATTATTTTTATTTTTTTATTTTGTTTACATTTTTTTGATGTTGGATCGGTTGAATCGAACTATTTCTGCACTTCAGCACAGCCGAAAAAGGAAGAGCATGTTTGGCTGACCAAAGGCAGCTGAAGCCAGCCAATGCACGTCTCAAATCAGCCATACAGGGCTGAAGTGCATAGCCGAACGGCGTTCGGCTCAATTCATTTCTGCTCGGTTATTCATTTTGCTGCCTTCGGCAGCTTTGTGAATAACCCCCTTAGTTTTCTGCAGAGTCAGCTGGTCCCTGAACATTGGTCCTGATATCCTATTTTAGGGTGGTTCCTTTCCCTTGCAGGGTCCTTTGAAACCACCCTTGTGTTCGCTAGTAAACTTTTTGTGTCTCCACTAATAGGGCAAGCAGGGCAAGTTTCTCCCCTGCCTCCTGCTCCCTTCTCCAAGCTAGTAGATGGACAGCTGCTGGGGAGTGTGTTGTCCCTTGTAATCTTATACTGGAAAGGTAGTGCAGGGAAGCCGAGCTGAGAGTTAAAGCTGTTTGGAAACATGGTGACTGTAAGTGCTGGGAACTGTATATTTGTTTGATCTGGATTCATTATTGAAAAAAAAGATTGAGATTTTGTGTGACAAAAATATTGAGAGTTTAATATTACTTTAATGCTTCCTGTGTTATGGCACCTCATTCATTTTGAATGTGCAATTACAGAGCCTCAATGCACAAAAAAAGTATCTGCACTATTTTTTTGAAACATTGTAATACAACAGGAAAGTGTTAAGATCTTGGTGTTGTGGTGTGCTATATTGCAGATATGTTTTATTTTTGTTTGCACTGTATATATGCTATGGGGTGCCATTCAAAATGAATTTAGGTTTTAGCACACATTATTGCACACAGAGTTTGGGTGGAACCACAGCACCCAGTTGGGTACCAGCTATCTGGTACATCTGTAAGTGGTGAAAGCCTGTGGTGCCTGTAGCTCTTCAAGAAAGCAAAGTAGGTACAGTAGGCAGGATTCTTCACCAGGCATCTATGTCACTGTCTACATGCCATGAACATTTCTTAATGGCTGTCCAGGAGAGTATTTTCTTTAGAACCAAGAAAAGGAGTCTGCAAGAAAAGGGGCTATCCCCCATCCAGTCTATCATGAATTCAGCTGCTAGACTCATTCACCTACCCAACCGCTCAGTGTCTGCAACCCCCCTCTGTCAATCCCTACACTGGTTTCCCATAGCCCAAAGGATCAAATTCAAAACATTAACAACCACTTACAAAGCCATCCACAACTCTGCCCCCAGCTATATCTCAAACCTGGTCTCAAAGTATCACAGTATATAAATCCTATGTAATAATAATAATAATAATAATAATAATAATAATAGTGATGACAGCCAGTGTGAGTACATTTGGATTACTGGTTCCACAAGCCCAAAGATGGCATTGGTGAGGAACCCAGGTGGCAGTCTTAGATGAGTAAAACATTGCCTCACTATATATGTAAACCAAAACAATTCTCTTAATGGGTGGGCCCAAACTTCACCAGAAGGTGGGATATAGTAAGTAGGGAAAGTGATAACTTACCAATATGCTAATTTTTCATTTTTATTATTAAGTTATTAATTAATTCTAGATTTTCACACCCATTGGACATTCTTGAAGCTTTGGGTCATTCACATCAATATGAGGAGTTGTGCCCACTCATAAATATAGACATGTATAGTCTCTGAAATGCAAGAAGAAATATTTTTCTATTACCACAATTTTGTAATAACAATAGAATAAAGGGATACCTTCCAAGCTGCAGATCATATATAATTGTATATATAAAAAATATATAAGGAAAGAATATATTTTAAAAGTGTCAGCATTGTAGAATATAAATATAAATAATGGAATAGAAAAGCCTTTAAGTCCTCTTGCACTTATTGAGTGTATATATCAAACTTGTCACCTGCTTCCTAATGCCACATGTCATATGAGGGGTTGCATGAAGCACTGCTGGCAGATATTCTGACAGCCAGATAACATAATTCTAGATGTGTTTACCACAACTCTAAAGCATCTCTGCTGATAAATATTTTAGCCGATCGTATGTTTTCATACTTTCAAGTATTAACATTTTAAAGCAATATAAGTTTTGTGCTGATTTTTAAAATGTATTCAAGTTTTATTGTCTGTATAAGCAGAGAGGGAACTTTGACAAGTTAACATCAAAATTAGATGGAATACACTTTTTTAACCTATATTTAAGTTCAACACAGGGGGCCCAGTTATAAAGCAATGAATATGACATTCAACAAACATTCACTGTAGGTGAATATCTCTGGTGCATGTGTTTTAAATGGCAGTGATTAATTCACCACCAGTGAATGTTAGGGAAAATTCACATTCACTGCATTTAAAATGTCACAGTTCAGCTGTAGACTTGCAGCTGAGCTGTAACTTGTAGTTCTACAAGTATATACAGACTTTTTACCACTAGTTCTGCAGGCATGCAGGGCTGTGCTGTTGCTTGTAGTTCTCCAGGCATGTGCTATGTACCTGACTCGCTCTTGCACCAGTCTGGCAGGTTTAGGCATCGGCCTACCTCTCCTGCTGTTTCTTATGCAGCTTCTCTTGGCCAATCAGTGCGGTCTGCTTGTGGCCATCCTGTGGATCCTCCCTCTTCCTGTCTCTATTTAAACCCAGGGCAGCGCACAGCACGTTGCTCGAGCAACACTTTCCAAAGCTAGATGCCAAGCCCCTGTTTGTGATTGATCCTGTATCCCTTGCAGTTTATCCGTGTACTGTTCCTTGGCTGGTCCCTGGAAATCTGTGTCTTCAGTCTGTCCCTATCCTTGGCTCCACCCTGGTAGAAAGGGTCCACATACCTGACTCCAGTTCGGCTGGTCTCTGGAAACCTTTGTCTTCAGTCTGTCCCTATCTGTTGGATTGTCCCTGGAAGTCCTAGTCATCCGTCTGTCCCTGACCTTTGTTTTGTATGTTGTTTGGGTGTCTGCAACCTGTCCAGAACTCTGGCCTTGTCAGTCATTCTTGACTGTTAGGTGAGTTGGGCGAACCTGGGATTGTGACCTGGGGTCAGCACGCAGCCAAGCCCATCTCCACCATCAGGTGCTCTGGTGAACACCGGGTGGCACTTAGATTCCACATCCTGGGGGATACCATGCCACTTACCTAGCATCCATGCACCCTGCCTAGTACCTTGACCTACCAGTCTATCTATCTTAAACTGCCTCATTCTGTTCTCCTGCTCTGTTCCCTGCTAGTACTCCAGCTCTGGGAGTAGAAAGGGTCCACATACCTGACTCCAGTTCATACCTGTGAGCCTCGATCCATGATATAAAATATGTCCCCTAGAGATAAAACCAGATTATTTTCAAGCTTACAATTATGTTTCTAATTTGTGTTTGCCTCACTGTCACCCTGTGGACAGGTGTTGTCACCCTGTGGATAGGTGTTGTCACACTGTGGACAGGGTACACTTTAATGACATCTAGTTTAAATGAACTTCAAGTAAGACAAAAAGATTAAATTAGAAATAATACAGATGATAGGTGCACCAATTTAGTGTAGCTAACTAAATTTCATCTCAACGAATGTTAAAAATGCACTCACAATAGTAATAGAGATCAAGTTAACCCTGAAACATATTGCCAAAGCAACAAGTCAACTAATGAAATTTATATCTGCTAAACCCTATCTGTTTTTATCTCCAAAGTGGAAACACTGGTGCTTGGAAGAATTTCCATTTGTAATGACATGCAAACAAGCAGGAAAATAATCCTGCACTTGAGTCCTGTCTCACGTTCCAAAAATGTTATTAGTGCATGGGCAAAACAGTTTAAAAAAATTAATTCTGCTAATGCATTTCACCCGGAAATGGCCTCAGCCATAGTAACAAGCTATGATGCTGATCTGGAAGTGGGAGATCAAAGGATTCAAGCCTCTCAGAAGTGTGATGTCACGGAATAACAACTTCACTAGTGTGTCCTGCATTTCATGCCAATTATAGCAACTATGGACTACACAGAAAAACTGTTTTTTCTGTTTTATTGTGAACGCATTTTTTGCATTCTTTGGAAAATAAATTTATTAAACTCCAGTAGGTTAGCTCCCTGGTTCTGTTCTCTTTCCTGTTTAATATAATTGGTGGTTGTTCCTGCCACACTTGGAGCTGCAAGACCTATAGCAATTTGCCATTCATCCAATTAAATTCTAACTGGGAGAGAGAAACACTGCAGGTTATAGGCAGAGGAATGTGTCAGTCAGTAATCTCTACTATTTTATTCATAACAGAAAACTTGGCTATGGAGGAGAAGCAGCTGGGTGTCCATTTGCTATCATCTTGAGAAGGGAAGACTTTAACTTTTGATTTTGATTGAAGTTGAACGTTATATTAGATTTGCAGGGTGTCTTGTAAAGCATATTGGCTTCAAAAGGGGAAAAGAGAAACACTTTAACAAACTCTCATTATGCCCTAATAGGATATATGTTTAGTTCCATCCTCTTGACCTGAGTACAGGTATACATAAGGAAACAGTGAAGGTTAGAAGCAAAATGTGGCAGTGTTCTTTTGACTTTAACTTTTTTGATACATAGTTTAAAGCTTAACTTTATTTTCACTATTTAGATCACATAAAAGCTGATATTTTTTATCTTTAAGACGCCCTTTTCTTTGCAAATGTTTTGCAGATTCTGCTGTCAAATATGTCTGTCTGACTTGTGAGACCCATTTATTCACCCCTGAGAGGCACCATCTTGCCTCTCTCATAACATAGTGAAGTTGAAATAAAATTTGTCAATCATAACTCTTATGTTTGCCCTTCCTGTAACAGTCATATGTCACTGCTTTCCACAGATGTTAGATGCAAGATGGAGAAATTAGAGCTGGAGAGAAGAGCTTAGTTGCTGAGTTTCATAAAAAGTCCAAATGTGTATATCAAATACAGCATTGATATAATGATGTAAGAGTTCTGTTTAAGTTTAATAAAAAGAACAATGGCAATACCAACAGTATAGGAGGTTACTCTTTAAAGCCCATTTAAACTATCAATTTAAATCTGCAATTAGCAAATGCCATGCTATTTGCTGATTGGAGAGTTCTAACTCTGACTTTATCATTAATTATCTTAAAATGAACCTTTCCATTCCTGCTAAAAAATCATTTTACAAATATTGTGCAGCTGGGACAGGGCCCTCCATGGAGAGTTTGAGGGTAGCATGGAAAAAAAAACACCAGTCCTCTAAATTACCAGCTTGGGAAAGGACATAAAGCTGCACATAGTGTTACAGGACATGTTAACATGGATTGCATTAAGGAAGGCCATTCATATGAATAACACAACATATCTAAGATTGTATCTGCTGAGTTTTTTTGCATTGCAGAGCACTGCAATGCACAGTAGTGCAGTGATGCATATTGTGGTGCACTGCACTGCATTATGAAGGTGCACTGTCATTTAAAATTAATGACATCACAGCACACCAACACATGCAATGTATGTTACCACAACACAATGGTGTAAATATGTTCTAAGACTTAAGACTTAAGACTTAAGACTGCAGGTGATACTGGAGTGTAAAACTGGCAAAAGGGAGGGCAGTTTTAAGGGGAAAGACTAGGCTGTAATGTGCTAAAGGTATTTTCCTTCAAGAATTAAGAAAGCACCAATAAGGACTTTAAGTGTAGGGTTTACATTTTAAGAGTTAAGTGGAGAACTGTGAACACAGGGGGAGTGGAAAAAAAGACCACCACTGCAATTCAAGAAATTAAAGCACAGTTTCCTAGCCAACCCTAAACTCTCTCTATGCAGCTTGTCAGCTCTCCATTTCCTCTCCCTACAGCAGCTTCCACTATACTGACACTATGTAATTATACATTTACAAATGTCTGCGCTTACCTCACCCTTATAAATTTAAGTTAAAACAAGCAGCCAACACTCTAGTATTTCTACTACTCCTCTTTAGACAATTATTTGTCAATGCAGCGTTCCAATCTTTCTAGGGTAAAAAGAGCACCTCCCCATAATTAATGAACATTAAAGTAACACTAAACTCAGGAAGTAAATCTTAAAAATGCATTCAAGTACCCTAACTATTAACAAAAATGTATCTTATTTGTGTATCACTCAGCTGTAGATCCTCAAATCATCTCTGAATTCATGCTGACACTGTCCTTCCTTCTGGAGCGTGGCTACTTTTATTCCCTATGGTCCCTGTGTGTGTTGTAAAGTAGCCACCACTCTAAGCTTGCTCCTGTGATGGACTACAATCTCATGTTTACTGATTTGCATTAAAATTACAGTCTATCAAGGGAGTGAGCTTGTTCCAGTGGTTACCTTACAACACACACAGGGACTATGGGGAAAAAGTAGCCACCCTCCAGAAGGAAGGGCAGTGTCAGCACCAATCCAGAGATGATTTGAGGATCTACAACCATGTAATACACAAATAAGATGCATTTGTGTTAATAGTTAAGGTACTGGAATCCATTTTTAAGATTTAACTCCTGAGTTTAGTGTCACTTTAATTGTACAAATATGTAAAAACATTAATAAACCACTGTGCAAATGTGCAAAAATTATTTATTTGTGACAAAAAAATATAGATAAATGCAAGTATCTTGAATGCATCAAAGTCCAGTGCGTCACATTTCATACATCTATCTTGAACCTTATATGTGATAACATTCAGCCCCCTTTCCAAAGTGTACATTTCCAAAGTGAAAACATCTTAATGACATTTTCTTCCACAGCACCCTTATACTATTTTAATCCCTTTTGTGAATTAATCCTCCAGCAAAACCATGTTCTCACCAACCTCAATTAAAAAACAATGTTCAACTTTAAAGGTGGATCTTAAAGGTCAGGCACATTTATTTTATCCCTTATAGGGATTAGCAACATAATTCTCTTACTTCTCCCTCTCCAGTATATCTCATGTAGGAACAACTCAAGAAAAATATGGCATAGTGCTTTCTATTTATAAAAAAAATTAAAACACTTATGTATGCTCCATATCAGGTGAAACCATGAATCTGGCTACCAGTGACAGGGAGAAAGCTGATGTGCTAAACACATTCCTTGCCTCTGTCTTTACAGAAAAGTCAGAAGGGCAGCAACTGGTACCAACAGATTTAACATATTTCAGTGGCTGTCAGAGAGCAGAGTAAAAAAAGAGCCTGGGAAGATTAAATGTAAACAAATCTCCAGGACCAGAGGAGTTACATCCGAGGGTGCTCAGGGAACTGAGCCAGGTCATAGCCAGACCACTGGTCAAAATCGTTAGGGACACTTTAATGTCAGGCATGGTACCAGCTGATTGGCAGAAAGCAAATATGGTACCAATATACAAAAAGGGGAAACGGGGTACACCTGGTAACTATAGGCCAGTCAGCTTAACATTGATAAATAATAAAGGACTATACACAGGAATTTGCCTATGAAAATGGTATTATAAGTAGAAACCAGCATGGCTTCATGAAGGACCGTTCAAGTCAGACCAATCTATTAACATTCTATGAGGAAGTCAGTAATAATTTAGATAGAGGAATACCAGTAGACGTAGTTTATCTTGACTTTGCTAAAGCATTCGATACAGTCCCCCACAAACTTTTCATTTATTAAGGTCTATAGTTTGGATGAAAGTGTATGCACATGGGTGAAAAACTGGCTGCATGAATGGATCCAGAGGGTAGTAATACATAGTTATTTTTTTGGGCAAAAGTTGTGAGCGGGTTGCCCCAGGGATCAGTAATGGGACCAATCCTGTTTATCCTATTCATAAACGACATGGAGTTTGCAGTTTGCAAACTGTGTAAGGCAGTAAGTTCTCAAGAAGACAAACTCGCTGCAACAGGACCTAGATCGAATTGAGGAGTGGGCTTCAAGATGGCAGATGCAATTTAAAATTGAAAAAGATAAGGTAATGCACATGGGAGTAAGAACGTGTGGGCAAACTACTACCTAGGAGGTGCATCACAGGGGAAGTCAGACATGGAAAAGGACCTGGGGGTGCTCACATATCACAGATTTGGCAATAGCATGCAGTGCCAGCAAAGTAAACAGGATACTATACTGCATTAAAAGAGGAATTTTGGCAAGGGATAAAAACAAAACATTACCACTTTATAAATCACTGGTTCAGCCTCACCTTGAGTATGCGGTTCAGTTTTGGTCACCAACTCTCAGAAAAGATGTTCTCGAACTTGAGAGTCCACAGAAGGGCTGTGCAATTAATAAAGGGGATGGAAGGCCTGAGCCTTTCCAAAATCATTAATGAGGACAAAAATATTTGGAATAGGATGTTTACACCAAGAACTATACTAATGACATGACATGACAGATTAGAAGAGAGGAGGTTTAATCTCAGCCTTGGCAAGGGGCTTTTTACTGTGCGAGTAGCAAAAATGTGGTATTTCCCTTCCACAGTCAGTAGTATCTGCTGATGGCATTGATACAATCAAGAAACATTTAGATTAGTTTTTTGAGTCCTTAAAGGAGAACTATGAGGTGAGTGCTTTTCACTCACCTCATAGTTCTAGCCGACCTGTGACAATGAGACTGTCACAGGTCGGCTCAGTAGATCGGGAGGTGAGCGAACACATACCGGCGTTCGCTCACCTCTCGATCCTGTCACGGCTCTCTGCCGTGACAGGGGGAGGGGCTGGATTCCCCTCTCCCCACTCCGATCTGCCAGCGCTGACTGGCGGAACGGACGGCGGAGGGGGCGGGTACAGCTGGCTCTGCCTCTAGATAGGCAGAGCCAGCTGTCACTCACGTAGCTGGGCGGATCCCGTCGTCTAAGTCGGGATCCGCTCCGGCTGCGGCGTCTCAGTATACCGCGAGCTGTAGCTCGCGGTATACTGAGCTTAGGGTAACGTGAGGACACTAGTTTGTGTCCTCCCGTTACCCTAAGGAGAACTATGGGGAAAAACACTGACCCCATAGTTTTCCTTTAAATATACAGGGATATGGGAACTATTAGAACTAAGCATATACATACATACATACACACATATACATTGGTTGAACTAGATGGAACTGTGTCTTTATGCAACCTTACCTACTATGTTACTATGTTGCCTGGTGCACTAACATATGTGCAGAATTACAGCACTTAAAAGTTGTAACATGTAGGACCACTGGTGCACCTCCTTGGATCCCCTCAGTAGCATCTCCCAAATTGATGATGTCACCAGACTAAGCCCAACATGTTACATCACTCAACTTCATCATGGGCTTGGAGTTGGTGACTAATGCTACCTTCTTGTCCCCACTTTGTTTAATACTAACATTGTAACCCACCATTATATCCACCCATCAATATACCAATTCTTTGCATGCAGACCAGTTAAAAATATCTTGTATATTCTGACCGATTAAAAAGTAACAACCTGAATTTTCCTTCTTACGACATTATTATACCATATTATACAGTATTGTGGGTTTTGTTTTTTGAACGAACATCTATAACCTCTAATGTCAGGAAGACTCACAGTATCTCTATATCACCAGCCGTTTATTACTCCAATTCACTGGTACAATAAATATATTCCTTGTAACCTCTTATATTATTTAAAATTTTAAATTACAACTAAAATAACTGAAGGGCTCCAATCTTCTAAATAAAATATTTACTTAAATGTCATATATTATTTTATATCTAATAAGTCACTAATGAAACCATTCAAATCAATTTCCACATTGAAGTCAATTGGAACTAGGGTTTTTGTTTCATAAATCCTTTCAGATTCACTTTTACCTCTCTTCTCAACTTCATACCTCTCCAATGCTTACATGCTTTTTCTCCGAAAATTATATTTCCTCATGATTTTTTGTTTTGACATAGTAAGAATATATTGAGGGGGATTTATCAAAACCAAAGCAGACAAAATCAGGAGCAGCTGTGCATGGCAACCAATCATCTTCTTTAATTTTCAATTCTTAACTGAACAGACTTAACAGAGAAGTTGATTGGTTGACATGGGCAACTGCTCCAGATTCTGGCTGCTCCAGTTTTGATAAATACTCCCATTGTTTTTTCAAAATCCCTTTCATGGTATACACAAGCGCCCTTGGTCTTATCTGTCAACGAGAGCGCGCACATTTCCAGTGGTAGTTGGCTCTGGGAAGTCTCGCAAGATACTACTTGTGTTTGTGGAGACACCATCCCAGCAGCATGTAAAATGCCATTGGTGATGAACCAAATGTGCCTCTGTTCAGTTTGAGGGAGGACAATTCTTCAAAACATACACAAATTGTGAGGATATATGTTCTGGGAAAAACAAATACAGCATATCATTAGTGTACTGCATGTGGACAGAGACAGGATTTGAAAAAATGGATCTCAGCAAGCAAAAATGAGGAAATATCCCCTGCAAAAAACCCATGCTATATAGTACATCCCTCCCCCACAACTATTTTTTCCAAGATACACATTGTTTTGTCCCTTTGCATTTTATCAGCATTTCCCTATCACAGCCAAGCACATTGTCAACATAGCTGCTGAGAACCCAGCCTTTTATAGTGAGGGGGCTGGCTTATCTAAATACCCTCTTATTGGCCCTTATAAGTGATCTGACCAAAGTTTACAGGACATTATTGGTAGGTGATCGCTATGATGGCAAAATTGAGCATTAGATTGTCATGCCCTGTGGACCATGAATGAGCTGAGTTCGCCTTGAGCTCATACTCAACCTGAAACTGAAGCTTATCCCTACCTGGAGTGAAACAGTCTTTACAGTGAAAATTTCACTGCTAGGTCTTCCTCGCAGTGCACATGAGTGCTGCAAACCCATTCTTTACTAGGGGTAAGCAATACTCATGGTGGCTTTTACCAGTTCAGCAAAGTAAGGCTTTCCTCTAGAAATGAATGGGTCTGTGCCATACATGCACATAATGTAAACAACATGTGGTGCTGGACAGGGCTGCACAATGAAGAACGCTTGGCAAGGAGGAAGGTAGGTAATTGAGCTGGTAACCTGCACACAGGAATGGCAGGAACGGAATAAAGGAGATTTGTGCAACCTCTACAAACTGTCTGATACCTGCAAAAAACAAAAGTTAACTGCTGTGAAACCAGCAACATTATTTTTTGGACCTTTTAAACTTTTTGTTCTTGTCACATTTAGGCTGGATTCACACTTCTGTAATTCTTTGCGACACATAAGTGAGTGTTGTATTAAGACAGCCCATTCATTGTGAATGGATAGCCAAGGCATGGCAATGGAAAAAAAATACTCTTCTTTTTTTAATTTTTGCAATGCAGCAACACACGGTATTTGCAATGTGCGGCACAGTGGTGCATTGGTTTCTACTGCACAGTTCAATGAGGTGGCATTCAAAAATAAATGGCACTACAACACACAAATCTGAATGGGCCCTGAGGGCTTCTGGTCATCTCTTTCATTGCATCAGGGTCACTTGTCTTTTTGGTCATGTTGGTGGACTTTCATCTTAGCTGAGCTTTAAAAAAAGTGAGTTTTTTTCTATAAAGCAAAGCAGTTTACCTGTTGTGATTATTCTTAGCTCTCACATACTGTTTAAATATTGATAGCTAGTTTGTAAAAGGGTTTTCTATGATATTTAAGATTGTCAGTAAAAAAAGTCCTCCATCAGAAAAATAAAAAGTCATGAGTGTTTGGCAGCCCTGCTGCTGGTGAATTTTCTTGGTCCATATGTCAAAAATACCTGCGATTGATTCACTACCAGTGATGTATAGTGATACTTACATTCACTTATTTATAAGCATGCCCTCTTATGTAATACATGTGTGGGGATGTAAACATTTTGCTAAAGTGTATAAAATGTATTTTTGCTACATGACCATGTGGCCATATAAGGCCAATGATGTTACCACCATCCCGCCCCTTTGTTCTTGTGCGGCTGCAGGGAGTAGGTATGACAGTGACACCTTCCTTTCTGATTCAGATGAACTCAAGTTCGGACCAAATCCTTATTCACTGATGATTGGAGCCCATGCTTTTTACACCCTGAGAAAAGAACCATGCCTGAGGATTAATGTGCCTGGGATCTTATTGCATGTAAGAGTGCTTAGGGCATTAGCAAGGTAGCTGTTGGTTAGCTCAAAGTCAATAATTATTCAAGATCAGTGCCAATAGCATGTAAGTATGTAATGTATAGATTTGAGAATCTTTTTCTTCTTTTTTTATGCTTACATGATTTTAGCTGGAAATGTGTTATAAAGAAACTGTATACCCACTGACCTATTATACTCACCTCTCTGACCCTCCCCCATCACTCCTTTATTTGTGGTCATGGCTGCCAAATATCCAGGGCTTTCAGGTATGTGGAGAATATGGCCATCTACCATGATGCTGGGTGGCCAATTGCTAGGCCTGAGCACTGTCACTTTGTTACATAGTTAGTCAGGTTGAAAAAGACATGTCACCAGAGTAAATAGATTAAAATTGTAGTGACATGCTGAGTGAACAGCCAACAGATTGGGCCCTTAGGCACCCAAAAAAGTGTGGGTTGGCTGCGGCCCCCAACCTTTACATGTAACTAGAAACTCAAAATATGTGGTAGTAGCATTTATACATTGGGAAATGTAAACACTTTTTAAATGAACTTAGAATAATTTTCTTTGCCACTGCTAGGTAGCCACAACTTAAAAATCTTTTCGATCTACACTTGGATCTTACACATGGTCTCTACTCATACAGGCACATTTTTATCTATAGACTATTTACTGTATTTGTGTATTCATTTTTCACTTCAGTAAACACAATGGAACGGCATATACATAATGACACAAAAATTAGGGAAACATAAATGGTAAAAAGTCTCCCCATTGCCTGGACAAAGTAAACCGTAATTTGGCTGAATTCCCACATAAACAAAGAAGGGTATATGGTGACTTCCCAGCAGAGTGAATACGGTGTTACTCATTAATTGGACAGTTACCTGTTTATGTAAAATGTAATTTCATCAAAAAACAATGAATAAAAAGGTTTCACAACAGTGTTCTCCTGTAATGGAATTGTGTGTTGCAAGAACAGGGATTACATATTTAGCTCTTGAGGTTGGAGCTTACTTGCAGTGTCGGTAGTTTGGATTATAAAGAGGAATAAAATATGATATGTTCACATACCTAGGTATTAACAAAACTATACAAAGGCAATTCTTTGTTTTACATGTGTTACAAGAACAAAATACATTTTGTTAAATGTCTGACTACAAGTATCTGTTGATAATGTATTATTTTATTATTTAAAAAAACATGAAATTATGTTCAAATAAAATGGAAATGGGGCGCTACATTTCCTCTCAAAAAATTACTTGAACATGTAGCATTATTTTTCCTGAGAGACGGTAATATACAGGGGTACAGGTAGTCCTAAGAACGAGATGAATCAAGGACCTATACACACACACACACACACAATAGGTTGGACTTGATGGAATGTCTTTATTCAACCTCAAATACTATGTAACTATGTAATTATTCACTAAACAGTGATACTTGAAGCCTTTCATGCAAAAAGAATAATAATAATTTGACTTAAATGTTTTACTTTCCCATGATTCATTATTTTCCTGTGATTTTTTTGTGAGTAATAAGTTAAATGGCACAGTTTTTTGACCGGTCATTTCAAGTAGAACTAAACCGTAACTTAATGACATGTACGATGAGCAATGTTGATTTTAGCATTTTTTTTAAAAACACTGTTTTCACCTTTTGTTCTTGCCGCCTCTGTGCAGCCACTTCCTGTCTACATGCTTCTTGAACATTGGCTGCATGACATTTCAGAGGACAGGTTTCCTAAGAGCGAAAAAAGTAGAATATGGCTGTGCAATGTGTGTCCGCATTGCCACTTGTAGTCTCTATATGAAAGAGTGACAATGCTGGACCACAACTAGAAGAAAGGAGCAGAGCATTTTGTCACCTTGTAAGAGGAAGAGGTTTCAGAAGAACCTTTATGTCAGGATCATGAGGTATTATTTTGATTAGGGATGTTCAGATACCAGTTCAGATATCAGTGCCGATGCTTGGCATTTTCATGGGAACTACCGGGGGTTGCAGCGGTTGCAGCTGGGATCTAGCTCTGGTGCTCCACCACTGTCCTGAAATTATTAGTCTGTAGTGTTTTAGAAAAAGTGTCACATGGCAATAAACAAAAATGTATCAGTACTTGTATATGTGAGTACGTGGACAAGTATTAGTACTTGTAGTTGAAAAAATTGCATTGGGGCATCTCTTACATTAAAACAGGGATGAACAAATCCCAGGAGCCCTGTATGCTCCTTAGAAATTACAACTGCCTCCTAACTTTTGAATTCTTCTGCAGTCTAGTCTTGGAGCTGGAAAAGTATCTGTACTTGTACCGAGTACGGTACTTGGTATCTGTACAGCCCTCATTTTAATTGCAGGAAGTATACATGTTCTGCATAAAATATAGTTTGACACAAATAGACACCTTTATTTTTTATGTTTGTATTCTACAACTATCTTTTACTTATTTTTTTCTGGCAGTAGACAAGTGTGAATTTGAAAAAACAGTTGTTTAAGAGAGTTATTCACTAATGAGCTGAAGGATCCAGTCAAAGCTTCAGCTAATCCTTTGGCTCACTTTGGCCACCAGAGGCCTTCAGCTGGACGGAGCCAGCCAAGATGTCATGGCTGGCTCCGCCCAGTTGTTGTACTGTATTGATGGATCAGCATCCTCAAAATGACCTGGGATGCTGGTCTGTCATTAAACAACAACAACTGGACGGAGTCAGCCGTGATGTCATCTGTTGTCATATATTGACAGACCAATGACCTCATGGCCGGCTCTGCCCAGTTGTTTTAATTTGTCCGGGATGACTCTGGCAGGTGGCAGCCAAATGTAAACAGTTGGGCGGAGCTAGCAGTGATGTCACCACTAGCTCTGCCCCATTGTATATATTTTGCTGGCATCTGTCAGATTCTTCATTTTGTGGCTAGAGTTTATTTCTGCCTATTTTGTTCTCTGTTTAGTAGAAGTAGGAAGAACTTATACCATTTGCATTTACCTGAAACTATTGTTCTCAAAATGTAATGCACAGAATTATATGTATTATCTAACAGCAACCATGCAGTAAAGGTAAATTGTTCTTTATTTTACTAGTAGTAGAGATGTTTGTTTGGACTTACATTTTTCTGAAACACTGCAAGGAAAAGTTTTATTCAGTACAGCCCAATAATTGCTCGAATAGAAGGCTTTAGTTAGCTCAGAAAATATCTTTGCAAAAAAGGGCTAATAAACAAAATTCTAAGCATAGACAACAAGAGTGCAGTAAACGTTTTTTCTTCATAATGAGTTTTTTTTATGAAGAGTTGTCTCCATTTATTAAACACTAGATACTGTAGCTTCAGTAAATATTTGGCAACCAACAAACTGAAAATAGAAAGATGTATTCTGAAGATCAGTGATACTTTACAAGAAAACAAATTTGTTGCTTTTAAAGTTCACGAATATAAGCACACACACAAGGCAAGCATGTCGTAAAGGCTAATGTTTTATGTCACACCCATATTCAGGGGGCATCACAAACTTGGA
>NW_017306706.1:310019-371669 GCF_000935625.1 Nanorana parkeri
CCCCCCCCCCCCCCCCTTCTGCCCTTTTTTTTAATTAAATTGCAGGGTTCTTCTCCCCGGAGGCTTATGTTGAAATCTCAAAACAGTGCAGCTGTGCATGGCACTTCCCACACAGCCGCATTATAGCTGAAGTCATCTTTATGGTTCTTGCCTGTCTAAAGTAGGGTATACATGGGTAGATTTTCACACAAACACTTGTAAGAAAAATCCAGTCTGAATGTTCAATAATGCCATCAGACATATTCTCATTCTAAATTTCATTTGATTTTGATTTTTATTTAACCTTTGATTTTGGAATGAATCGTTTTCCTAACAAAAACCACATTCACTGTTCAATTTTGTTTGATTGAGAAAATTTTTCCAATATACTCCTTCAAATTGTTTCATCACTGTGGTCAAACTTTATCATTGATTTGGCCACATCATTGATTAGACATTCAATCAAACATTCCAAAATCGATTTTGTTCGCTTGAAATTATAGCTGTGTATACTCTACTTGTGTGTGAAAGTTTCCTCTTTTATCCATGTGTCTCTTATCAGTTCTTAATTGATTAATTTGACACTTACCCCCCACCGTATATATTATGAACAACCTTTGTGGAAAAGGCACTATGCCAAGGAAGCTAATGCTGACTATACATTATGCAAATTTCAGCTGCTGATTCCTGAGTCCTGAGGAGCTAGACAAAATGCCAGCTCTGTGTGGCTCTATATACAGTATCTGTTAAACTAACATCTCAGCTGCTTCTCAACCTAACCCAAACTTTTGCAATGGACACACACTCCTACTCACTCTGATGGCAACGCCATTGACCTTGTATTATCCTGCATCTGCATTCATTGCAACCTCACCAACACCCCCTTTTCTTTCTCTGATCACAATCCTATCAGTTTCATAGGGGTCTATTCACGAAGCTGCCGAGGGCAGCCGAGTGAATGACCGATCTGAAGTGAGCCGAACACTGTTCGGATATTCACTTAATGCCTAGCGGCATTCGGCTCGGCTGTTCTGCTCAGTCCATCAGAGGTACCGAGCAGAACAGAAAAAGAGTGAAAAAAGTAAAAAAAGTAAATAGCAAACGATTGTGCGGAGCTAGCAGTGACAGCTAGCTTCGCCCAATAGTTTCCACTTTTTTAATTCCACTTTTTTACAAAATGTGAGAAAATGAATTTACCCCAAAAAATCTGGCCTTTTTCCCCCTGCTGGTCATACCTTTGTTGGAGCTGTAATCCTGGACTCTGACCTGTCTATTCAGCCCCACATCCAATCACTGTCCAAATATTGCTACCCTACCCTCGATAACATTTCCAAAATATGTCCCTCCCTTCTTAACCAATGATGCCACCAAGCTACTAATTTACTACCTTGTTACCTTTTCCATTAACTTTTGCAACTTTCTCCTTCTTGGCCCACCTCTACAAAGGCTACCCCCTCAGTTTATCATGGATGCCATTAACAGTCTCAACTACCTTTCCAACTGCTCAGTGCCTGCCGCCCATTTCTGCCAATCGCACCACTGATTTCCACTTGTCTATTAAATTGAATTCAAAATGCTAGCAATATCAGAAAAGCATTCTTTTTTTTTAATTATAAGCTTTCATTAAAAAGATACATTGTAATCTTGCCATAAAGGTTATTGTACAAGCACTTTCTGTTATACAGTGACAGCTCTGTTTCAGCCTCCCAACTGTGCTCCTGCATTGTCACCCTACCACACTGGAGAATGAAAGTGGCCATGATGAATAACTTTGCACTGGCATGATCCAATGTGTAATCAACAGGGAGTCTGCTCTAAGAAATTTAGTGCAGCAGTGGCTGAAATGCAAATAGACAGGTAGTGGCTGCAAAGAGTCACCAGGAGATCAGCAGCAATGAGATGCAGCAAATGATTTTTAAAAAGTGATACCGGTACTCTATTTAAAAAGGGCAATTGTTATAGTACACAGTGCCTTGGCAAACTAAGGGGTCTATTCACAAAGCTGCCGAGGGCAGCCGAGTGAATGACCGATCAGAAGTGAAGTGAGCCGAACACTGTTCGGCTATTCACTTCAGGCTGGTACGGCTGATTTCAGCCGTACATCGGCTGAAATCAGCCGTTCATCGGCTTGCTTCGTGTGGCTTCAGATCAGCCGAACATGCTCAGCATGTTCGGCTGACATCTCATTATTGTTTTCATCTACTCTAAGAAGTTCAGGATGTTTGACACATTTGTAAAGGGTAACCGTGTTTGATTATTATTTTTATGTCTAATATCTTACTTTATATTTATGAGTCAACTGAATAATTAAAGCATACCCCTCTTTGATGAGCAAACACAACGAAAACTAAAATCACAGCTAAAAAGTGGTTACACACTTACAAGCAGATGCCCTGTGGCTATAATCTTTGCGTTTGTAAACCCATATTTTTCCAGACTCCTATCATGTTTTTTGTTGGGAGAGGCCACCTGTTTATTGAAAGGGGACTGGGTTATCCATTCCTTTCAATTGTAGAGTCATGTGACTCAGCTGACGTTGGTCAGAGGCTATGCACTGCATTATAGGTTGTTCCTTATTTCTGCCAAAAGGTTGTTCCCTTATTTCAAACCTGCCAACCTTTTAGCTAAAATTTTGCAATTTGCGAACTACATGAAATTCCCTACAATCCCAAAGGTAATGGCAAACCTGAACCCCATTCCTACTGCACATATTGATCTGTCACTAGAATAAGGCAAGAGAAATGACAAGCTATATGTTGCTCTTCCTATAATAGATAAATAGACAGATCCTTTCTATAACCGTATTCTAGACTATATACTGCATATGCTACACTGTCATTAATATCATCACAGCATTGGTATTTAGGGAATGTATGGTATATATTGTTTAAAAAAAGTGGGCTATTGCTAATGTGGGAACCCAAGGGGAATGTATCAAAACTGGAACAGGCAAAATCTGGAGCAGTTACCCATGGTAACCAATCAGCTTCTCTTTTTAGTTTGTTCAATTAAGCTGAATAGTTGCCATGGACAACTGCTCCAGATTCTATCTGCTCAAGTATTGATAAATTCCCCCCAGTATATTTTAAAGCTTGTACCTGACATCTCCTTAAACTGTTCAAAGCCACAAAGGTGCTGTACTTTTCACTTTGTTTATGTGTTTGCTCTTTTGCTCTTCTTCGTAATTTAATCATGCTGTCCATCAACCTGCAAGCCAAACACTCCCTTCCTCATGTTGAAATACCAACAAAGAGACAATGAGATAACAGAACTAGCCCAGTTTACTGGAAGCAAGTGGTGTTTCTGTAAATGACTGCTAGTTCTTTATCTCTCCCCCCCCCCCCCTTCTCCCTGCCAAATCCAGAGATTAACACAAAGTAAACTGATGCAATTCCAATCTCTATTTGCGTTTCTTTAGAAGAGAGTGGATAGATCTTGGGTTGTTTTAAAAGCGTACACTGGATATAGGAAGATTAGGTTTAGATCAGAAAACATTTTTATGTCCATGGGCAGTCTGTGACCTTTCCAGACCTCTACAACAGAGAATGTGTTTGTCTGAGATTCCAAGCACTGCAATGTGTGAACCAATGATGATGTAAACAGGATTAAGGAACTGCTGATTGTGCACTTTGTCATTTTTCCTGAGTATTTGTGTGTAGATCCGTCTAATCAGAAGAAAATTGTGCAATTTAGAAATCCTGCCAATCATGATTAATGACATGCATTATCCTTCACAAACTGGACAATTATGTTTGCCAATATTTTGGATACCAAAAAAAAATTGTGGTTATCTGCATTTCATAACTAGTCCGAAATGAGTGTTCTTGTTCATGAATCAGTCATTTTAAACAACAAACAAAACTATTTGCTCTAGATTACTTTTACTCTCTGTGAACTGAACACTGCCATTTTAGTTTTATTGTAGGCCCCATTCACACCTGCGATGCCTTGAGTCTCATGTATTTCTCTGTGAGACTAATGCGATTTGCTAAGGGGGGAAGGTGCTGTACAATACAATAACAGTTGCCACCATCGCCAGCTGTTTGCAGCCTGTTTCCATGTAATATCACAGGCTACAATTACCTGTAGATGATCATACCTAGACAAAAACAGTCTGCGCCTAGGTGCAGTCATCTGAGGGTAATATAAGCCTGTGCGATTATATGAGAACAGTTATGGGCAGTGACAGCTTTCGCTGTATTGTACAGCATCTATCTGCAGCAGATCACATAAGTCTTATGTGATCAGCCAAGTTTGCAGTTGTAAACGCGGCCTTATATTGTTTCATTTGGCCACCCTGGAATATTATTATTCTCAGACAACTCAGATAAACAGTTATCTGAATTATTAAGCATGTGTCCTACTAAAATCTTCTAACTTTTACTTAGGGATGAGCTCAGGCTCAGACTGGAAAAAAATGAAGAACCAGCACACGATTATCTTCCAAAGAAATTAAAACTTTATTCCACTTGCATCTATGCAAAGAACAACTGTGGGTGTTCTTCGTATAGATGCAAGTGGAAAAAAGTTGACTTTCTTTTAAAGATCATTGTGTGCTGGTTCTACATTTTTTGAGCCTATCACTCCAGAAGAAAGACATCTGTGCACCAAATTTATTTACAAGGACACATGGTAGGGGTGAGCTGTGCGCTTTACGTTTCTAGTTTTCAAGTTCAGACAGGGTTCCTCCTACCATTGCAGCACAATTAGCTGCAGCTATGTTAAAGCCTAGCTAAACCCAAAAAATAAAAATGTATTATATTGTAGTGATGCACCCAAACTGATACTAGCCATGGTGTATGAAGATGGGGGGCTTCCCATAGCATGATGCTTCATTCATGAGACTTTGCATGGCATAGCCACAAATAATGACAGTACATGGGCATGATCTGCATGGGGTGCCAATGGATAGGGCCAGCGCTAGCGTAAGGCTGCAAAGGCAGCCATCTGAGGGTATCAGGGAGTGGGGGGGCAAAAATCCATGCATCGGCCCTGCATCTATAATGTAGTGCTGGGCTTTATAATTCTCTTTAGCTGATGGTATTATTCTTCATTGCTGTATAATGTATTGCTGGGATTTGTAGTCTCTCTACAGCTTGGAGTCAGTGGCGGAACAACCAGAAGTGCAGCGGTTGCAGCAGTAAGCGGGTTCTGGCACTTTACCACTGCTCTAAAATCATTAGTCTGTATTGTTTTCGAAAATCTGTCATATGACACTAAAAAAGGTATGGGTAATTGTATCAGTACTCGTACTTGGTCTGGAATAATGGTATCTTTGCATTGCTATTATATTGGAACTGGCAACTATGTGAATAACACACTTCCTGTTCCTAGGTGGCTATGCTCACTCACTTTATTGTATATATGGAGGTATCCATGGTTGTTACCCTATGCAGGACTACAAACATGTCTTTCCCTCTTCATCTATATTCCATGGTGGTGGGGTGGGGAGGGGGGTCACAGTTTATAGAAGGAAAATAGCATTGTTTGTAAATTTTAGTTCATCATACAGGAAGTGACAAGCCATTTTATTTCTGGCAATATCAACATGTATTTTCTGTACTTGCTGAATTTGTCCTGAAAAATATAAACTCATGCAGCCAATATATCTAATGCATGGTAAGTTAAATTTTTGTTCTTGGGTTTGGTTACTATGGGCAACTGCTACAGATTATGTCTGCTCCAGTTTTGATAAATTCCACCCAATGAGTAATGACAATGTTGTCAACAAGCGTAAGATGCAGCCACTATACCTAATGCCTGGTAAGTTACATTATATTAAATTTTTGTTCTTGGGTTTGGTTTGGTTTCTATGGGCAACTGCTATAGACTCTGTCTGCCCCACTCAATGCATGTATATTAATTTTTTAGTAAGTAATGACAATGTTATCAACAAGTGTAAATGTGTAAATGTAAAGATTGTTCTGTTCCCTAAGAGGTATAAAAGTACAAGAGATTATATGGTTAAAAATGCACCTAGGGATGGAAATAAATCCATGGCTGCAAAAAGCATGTTTTATGGTAAACTGCAAGCAACACTTTTTAAAATATCTACCTTTCCTAAAAATTCTACATTTTTCTTTCAATTGAAATGTATATTGTTTAAATTCAAAAGGAACACAGACACATACTGTAAAACCAGCATCATTAAACCAGAATATATTAATTCACAGTGACAGATTCACATTAAAAGTAGTTATTAATACATTTTAGAAATGTTTCACCTCCAAATGAAAAACTGTTTTAAGACAATGAAAGCAATGCGATGAAAATTGTTTTTGCCTCACAGCTATATAATTAAATATTATTCATTTGTCAAAAAAAGTGCAGGCAGTTATGTTATTCAGTATTTGCCTGCTACTGCAAACTTCTGATTAGAGATGTTCTATGTTTTTAACTAATGCTAATGTCTTATATGACATTTTTTTTTACCTTTTAGCCTTGCCATGATAGAATATATTTACTCTAATAATATTCCTGTTAACCTTTGCTTGCTTTACAACAATTAGCTCTCAGACAATCCACCACTAGCGACATACAGTAATAGCAGTAAATTCAAGGTAAATGACTACAAAAGATGATAATCAACTTTTACTTTTAAAAGTGTGGGCCTTCTTTGCTAAAGAGCAGTTTATAAAGCATAACCATTTGAACCCATGTTTTTCAAACTGTGTTATACTTTAGGAATGCAGGAACCAGCAGATAGTGTACCAGAGAAAATTGTATAACTAATGGCATACAATAAAAAATGTGACCACTATGGTGTGAAACTGAAACCTTAGTATAGCTATACTCACTTTGCTTGGTTTCTGGTAGGGATGCTCCGATACCGTTTTTTCGGTATTGAGTACGAGTATCAAAATTGGGTGGCAGATCATGACCCGTCTCCCGGCTTCTTGATTGCCTGTGAAGCCAGTGTGAAGAACACTGACTTCACTTGCCGGGGCTGTCTGGCTTCCTGACCAGTCAGGAAGCTGGGTAGTGAGTCATGAGGTGCCATCCTGCTTCCTGATTGGTCAGGAAGCCAGGCTGCCTAGCAACAATTGAAGCCAGAATCCTAGCCAATCAGGAAGCTGGGCGGCATGTCATAACCCGCCTCCCGACTTCCTAATTGGCTAGGATTCTGGCTTTAATTTAATTTCGTTTCGATACAGCGTGGCTTCCTGACCAATCAGGAAGCAAGAACACGAGTCATGAGGTGCTTTCAAGCTTTCTGATTGGTCAGGAAGCTAGGCTGCCTAACACCAAGTGAATCCCACGTCCTAGCCAATCAGGAAGCTGGGGGGAACATTATGACCCGCCTCCCGGCTTCCTGATTGGCTAGGAAGTGGGCTTCACTTGTTCCTAGGCAGCCTGGCTTCCTGAATAATCAGGAAGCCGGGAGGCGGGTCATTACATGCCTTCCTGCTTCCTGATTGGTTAGGAAGCCAGGCTGCTTAGCAACAAGTCAAGCCAATCAGGAAGCCGAAAGGCGGGTCATAACCCACCACCTGGCTTCCAGATTGGAAAGGAAGCCGGCTTCATGCTCACTCGACACTGCCTGTCAAATGGAGATCTCCCTCTGACTGGAAGTTCCAGTATCGGAGGTAAGTATTGGAGCATTTAGGCGAGTACTTGTACTCACCCTAATACTCGATATAAGCACCATTACAAATACTAGTATTAGTATCGGTGCATCCCTAGTTTATGGAAATAGGCAACACAAAGTGCATGAATCTTTTTTTATTTTTCTTTCTGTGATGTGTCTTTCTAGGCCTTTCCCTGTGTGCTGCTTGTTGCCATATTTCATTGTTGGTGTGGTTGACTCTGTAGACAATTTTTCTGAAAATCAAGAAAAATCCAATGCCAGAAGAAACACTATCTAACTTTACTCTTGTTTAATCATGTGGTAATGTTTTGTCTTTGTCAATTGGTACCGAAAAAGTCCCACCTCCTCTCTTTATTTTTTGACTTGATACATTAGTGGTGTGGTACCTTTTATTCATAATCTGGTCATGATCATTTGATTTATGACTGCATAAATTGATAGAACCTGGGTCTATCCAGTGAATCATTTATATACTCATAACATTTCTTACCGCCATTGCTATGTGTAAAATTTAAATTTGCATTTTTCAAAACTTAAAGCTGCATTCTATATTCAAATTTTAGATTTAGACTATGGGGTTGATTTATTAAAGACACACGCCACTTTGCAAAGGAACTTGCACATGGAAGGTGAAGTTTCCCCTTAGCTTTGTAAATGTAATGAAATATCACTTTGCCAAGAATACCCAATTATGTGCAAGAAAAATAGAAAAAAAACATTATTTTTGCGTGCACATGTTTGGGTGATTGAAGTTAGCAGAGCTTCTCTTCATTCACTAAACCTAGGGGAAACGTCCCCTGCATAGTGCAATTTCCCTTGCAAAGTGAACAGCTTAGTTGCCTTTAGTAAATGAATCCCATTGTGTCTGTGCAATACGGTTTGACACATTTGTGTTTTTTTCATAAAACAATTAGCAAAAAAGAATAAATGAAGGACCCAGTGATAAAGATTACTGAGCATAAGAATGATTTGTTTTTAGTTTTGGCTAAAGTAGGGGAAGGACTTCCACCAATGTTAGTTTATTTTTTGCTGTCTTTGTCTCTTTGTCTCAATTCACTTCTTGTACAGATGATGCAACAAGGAATTTGAGTAAATCTTTACAAAATAAGGGAATTTCCCCCCTTAGACAGTTGTATCTAGAAGAGGTGCCACTATTGAAAGATTTACCTTTGCCTCCTATTTTGGACACTGCTCTAAAAATGTTAGATTCTCATCACTTTCTGATAAGATAAGATCTTCGCACAGTTCCAAATATGGAACAGTACGAATCTGTCATGGATAGGGAGGGCTAATGTACTTAAAATGGATATCTTGCCCAAAATATTATACAGGTTCCAGACAGTACCTATCTTGCTACCATGATCTTTTTTCCAAAGACTTAACTCAGAGGCAATAAAATGTATATGGGCCAATAGATCCCCACGGATTAGTGTTAAAGTGTTAATGAGACCAAAAAAAAGAGGAGGCCTGGGAATACTGGACTTCGTTCTATATCATAAAGCAGCTCTACTAATAAGAATATTGGACTGGTTACATAGTAACCAAGTCAAGGGGGGAGTAAATTTAGAGACAGATATAGCCACTGTACCACTGAAGAACATTCCATGGCTGACAGCAGAGACCAGACCACATGCTCCCCTCAGGACGTCATTGGTGATGAGACGCATAGGGGCGGGTCTATCATACCAAACCTGATAGCTGTTGGACCGGCCAGACGTGTTTTTACTGTTATTCATATTTTTACTTTCGAATAAACCACTGCTGGAAATTACTGCACTATGAAGGATATTTTTCTTTGTATGAGTGAATGAACATTCTATACTTAGAAGATTGACGGCATAGGAAGTGTCGATAAAGACACCGGACTAACGTGCTCCAGTAGGCAAATCGTGTGGGGCTGTCTGTTACAGCCAAAAGCCTGTGGTGAGTATGCAATTTGAAGGGGTATGTGTTGATAACAATAAAATCCCCAGAATAAACATTGTGTAAATCACTGAACACTGGAAGGGTTGATCATCCTCACTCAAACGGATCGAAATAATCACAAAGACTTTCTTTTGTTTTGTATGTTTATTTTTATGTTCAATTCACAGAGTTAACCCTCTACAGAGATTCGTTATTTCGTTATCTACATATATGGTTTTGCGCACAGAAATGCATCACATAATTAGAAGTGAAAAATAATTTTATATGAATAACATGATAACACCATAGTCTGTTATTCTATTTTTCAGTCACCATCAATATGATAACACCAGAGTTTGACAATCTATTTTCAGTCACAGTTTTTATGTGTTGCTGACACTAATTATTGTTAAACAACATTGTTTTTCCACAATCACTTACTATTTAGCATTTATTGTAACTAATAACCGTTGTGATATATACACTTGTATTCTAATGGCCACTAATTGAATTATTAGTGCTGTATATCCAGTTGATACAAAGTCAAGGAGTTGCATGAAGGAAGGAGGACGCACAGCTGGCAAGGAAGTAGGGTTGAGGGAAATTGAGAATTGTTTTTAGCTAAAATCTCTCTAAATATCTGGACATTTTGGAAAAAATTAAGTTAACTGGAGTTAATAGGGAAAGTCAAAATGAAGATGGGTTTTGGTGCGTTTAAGAGTGCAGTGAGCTTTACATGGCTCCTGACTGTTAGGGAATATCCTGGACACATGCTAGTGCCAAACAAACAGCCCCTCATTAGCTGAGATCATGATGTTAGGTTTTATAATGAACACAACACATTATAACAATTTTGTTAAGACTGCCTGTTTGTTTCCTGTATTTTGTCACAACTGCCTGGTTATTGACCACGTATTGTCATAACTGCCCATTCAATGCCCATATATTATTGTGCCTGCTGTTTGTTACTCTGGCATTTTCATGATTATTCATGAGTTTGTTGTCTTTGTGTTGTGCCAATTGCCTGTTTGTAGTCTGCATATTGTAATTTTTGCACAGTATTTTCCATGTATTGTCAAGATTTTTTATTTGTTAATACCTTTTGTCAAGTCACTGCTGTTTACTTAGGGGAGGAGCATACTACTATAATTGAATCACGTAGGAGCCTGTCACACTGAAACTATGCCACTAGTATTCCTATGTATTACTATGGAGCGTGTAGTATGCCTCTGTTAAACCCTTTATTCACCATGGCACACTATTCACTAAAAAAGGTTTCTTCCTCTTCCCCTTCTCCTTTTTCTTGTTTTATTTTTGCTGATACTTTCTGGTTCTCTCTCTCTCTACTTCTACAGTGGGTCTCCAAATTTTGGCTTTATTACAGTAATTGTTTGAGATACTTTTCCATGCCTAGTTCAGCCACAGGTTTTTGGCTGTTTTATTTCCTTCTTTACTTTTTCTCTATATCTCTATTTCCTTCTACCATCAGCTACATGTAAGACTCTGAATGAAATCATCATTTTATCTCTGCACAAGATAGATAGATAGATAGATAGATAGATAGATCTATATATATGGTATATGGGTTGCTAGTGGTGTCTTTAAGGTTTTTTTTCACATGGCTTTTTTAGCGACATGGTGAGTTTTTTCTTTTTACCTAGGCAAGTGGTATTGTGAAATTAGAGATGGTTTTGTGGTAAAATCAATTTTGCCAAAATCATTCTTAGCATTCCTTCCTACAATTAAGTACAAAAGGATAAGGAGAAAATAGAAGTAGGCCTCACAAGGAAATAGGAGAAATATGGCTGACAAGGGAGGGAGAAGAATGGCTGAAAAGGGAGGGAGGAGAATCATAATTGACTTAATAATTGACTTAATAATAGAAGCAGGCCTCACGAGGAAAAAAGAGAAATGAGGCAAACAAGGGAGGAAGAAGAATAATGACTAACAAAGAGGGAAGAAAAAAAAGGCTAACAGGGAAGGGAGGAGAATAAAGGCTAACAAAGAGATCCTTGCTTCTCCCTCTATTCCTGTTATCCTTCAGCTCTTTGTCAGCCATGTTTCTCCTCTTTGCTTCTCAGTCATACATCTCCACCTTTCTTATTAGCCCTGCTTTTCTTCCATCCTCATCAGTTCTCATTTTTTACTTCCTTACCAGCTCTGCTTCTCCTGCCTCCTCATCAGATGTGATTTTCTTCTGTCCTTGTCAGCTTTCCTTCTCCTACCTCCCTGTCAGCTCTGTCTGACTCAATATGCTGGCATGGCCAGAGGCATGGAAGATTTTGGCCAAAGAATAAAAAGACTGCAGCAGGCTGTAGCTGGGATGTTCTGGTAAGTAAATAGCTGTGAAGGAGGTAGGGAATGTGCAGTTACTATAGATCAGAGGGGCTAGACAGGGTAGATAAATGTACTTTAAGGCTAGGTTCAGACCTGAGCGATACCCGGGACGCGCATCCCGCGACCGTGTGATCACGTGCTAGTGCACACAACAGTTGCCACGTGACCCGATTGATTTTAACAGTTACATCCGCGTGGCAATTGCTAAAAAAAATATACAAGTACCTTTTTTGCGACACATGGCGCACAGCTTTTTTAGCCGTGATCACTTTCAATTGCACAGGTGGAATCCCGGCAGGAAACCGTGCATACCGACCGGTGCGACTGGGGCGTCATTAAAAAATAATGGCACCACCAGCGCGATCGGCTGTGGTGGGCGACACCCCCACCGCCTGGCAATCTACGCAGTTTTGTGCATGATTGCCACACGGTCAGGAATCGTCCAGGTGTGAACCTAGCCTGAAAGTACATTTATTCTTTAACTGAAAAATATGTGCATACTGATTGACAGAATTTAAAAACTGAAATAATTATATACATGGATATTCACAAAGCTGCCGAAGGCAGCCGTGTAAATAACCGACCCAAAGTGAAGTGAGCCATATGTTGTTCGGCTAATCACTTCAGGCTTGTACAGCTGAGTTGTCATTGTTTAATGACAGTTCAGCGTTCCCTGGTAACCAGGTAACTAGGGGACACTGAACTGTCATTACAATGACAACTCGGCAGAGTCGGCCGTGATATCACGGCCGGCTACGCTGAGCTGTCATTAGTTCAGAGTCCCCTGGTTACCCGGTAACCAGAGGATGCTGAACTGTCATTACAATGACATCTCGGCAGAGA
This sequence comes from Nanorana parkeri, assembly GCF_000935625.1. Taxonomy (NCBI): domain Eukaryota; kingdom Metazoa; phylum Chordata; class Amphibia; order Anura; family Dicroglossidae; genus Nanorana; species Nanorana parkeri. The sequence continues at coordinate 322,672 of NW_017306706.1, forward strand.
CGGCCATGATATCACTGCTGGCTCTGCCGAGTTGTCATTGTAATGACAGTTCAGCATCCCCTGGTTACCTGGTACCACGGGAACGCTGAACTGTCATTGCAACTGGTGATCTCACGGCTGGTTTCGCCCAGCTGTCAGTTGCAAGGCTTTCGGGTTTTCGGCCTGCTTCGGATTTTACCCCGGCTCAGTCGAGCCGGAGCATATGCCTTCAGCTCGGCTGAGTTGCTCGGCCAACTTCGAGATCTGTACGGGTTATAGTGAATAGCCCATACAGCAGCCCTTCAGTTCGACTAAACGGAAGGGCCCCCGCGGGCCAAAGGTAGCCGAAGTATCATCTGGAGCTACGGCTGATCCTTTGGCTAGCTTTATGAATAACCCTGATAGTATATATTTCAGTGTATTATTAAAATAGAACTGTAGTTATAGTAGACCAATATTTGTACTTTGCGTTACCTACATTTTATATATTTTCACTGTTTGGATAATAATTTCCCTTTAATGCCTTCCACACCAGTTCAGCTCAGTACAGATTGACTAACAACAAAGCCCACAACAATTGTTATATGTTAGAAGCAATAAGTGGACAGGACATAAGAAAGTAATTTATCTTTTCAGCTTTTTAACTTTTTTGTTTCCAACATACTGTAACTATTAGGCATGGCATGAAAGGAAAGTGACTTTTAATTTGAGTCTTATGATTTATTAATACCATCACTGTTTTCTAAAGTGTATAAAATATTAACATGTACTAATTGACTTTTCAGACTGTTCAATTATTTGCCAAGCCTATAAATGTCTGTAAATAGCACTACTTACGTATTGTTTGCATGACATGTATAATTATTGACCCAGCCCTTTGTTAGCCTTAATGAAGTAGGGTTCTGGGAATGTGGGGAAAATATGTCCCCTCCAGTGTTTGTGACAGTGTTTGGTCCTAAACAAACAGTCAACAAGGCCAAATACCATTAAATAAAGAGGAGCAATGATGTCCTCCATTCAGAAAAAATCTGACTCCGGAGATTACACTGTGTGGAGTATTTCTGGCCTTCCATGATGAAGATTATCATATCCTAAAATTGTCCAGATAAATATCCAAAATGTGCCATGAGCATTGCATGTGATTCATTTAAAAGCCTATATTCACATTGAATGACAAAACCCATTTTCTAAATAACAGCAAAAACAATTACAATGGTGTTGGAGGTTGTTCACTTTGAAAAGCATATTTTCATTTTGTGTTGAATCTAATAGCAAATAAGATGAACCTGTGTTCACTCTAAATACTCACTCATGTTTAAGGGAAATTAAAATATTTGCTGGCATGTCTGGCTGATTGAAGTGAAGGCAGTTTTGTGTTATTTGCTAAGCTCAGAGAACAATCATTTTGCTAAATGAACAGTAATTATCCTTCAGAAATCAACCCCATGGTTACTTTCTAAAAATTACATTATTTGACCTTTCACTATATAAAGGTCAGCCAATTTTACACAAATACCATAATTCTGCCAGAAATCAAATATTTAACCTTTTCATTGCCACTGATGTAAGGATTGCAGTGGGACAGAACTGCTTCCAGCAGGATAGTTCAGAAAACCTTATGACAGCTGAATGAGGTGCAGGTGGCTCCAGATGTAAAGGGGAGCTCTGATGTGAAAGGGGGGACTCTGATTTGAAAGATGGGCTTCTGATGTGAAGGGGCACTACTGATGAAAGGGGTGACTTTGATGTGAAAGCGGGGGAAATCTTGATTTGAAGGGCACACTTCAATGTGAAGGAGGAAACTCATTCTTGTGTGTTTTTGTGTGGGGTCCCCCTAAAATATATGACATTTTATACTGGGGTGCCTTGAGATTTTGCATACCACGACTGCCATACCATGACTGAAAAAAGGTTAAGAAAGACTGCCCTAGACTCTGATGATTAATGAATAGCTGTGATCGGCAAGTGACAAGCCACTGATCATAGCAATTCATTATACATGTGACCGTCCCCTGCCACCTCCTCCCTCCATGAGCTCTCCACTGTCTCTGCTGCCCACTGTCTCTGCCATCAACTGCCCCCCCCCCTTTGTGCACCCTTGTCCTACAGTGCCATTCTCTTCCCAGTATTTGTGTGTCATCCTGTTGTCAAGCTTCTCCCCCCAGCCCTTACTAGCAGTGTCCCAGCTTCATGTCAGTTTCAGTACTGACTTTTCTGTTTAGGATGGAGGGAAGGAAAGACCTTAGAACATACCTTTCATGTTTATTGATCTCCTTTAAATTGTGAAGGAACACGGAAGAACATATTACTGAGCACTTCCATCTTCTTTTATAGACTGAAGGAGCTCCGTAAACATGAGAGGCATGCTCACCAACTGCCTTTATTTTGTGAATGAACATGGAAGTTCTTAGTACTCAGTTGCATGTTCAGTAGTAAGTGCCGGGCAGCAGGGGGGAAGGGGATAGAGTCTCATTGTTCACTTCCTTCACCATAAGGGATATGTTTAGGCCCCCTGATATTTCTCAAAAGAGGGCCTGCCACAATTGATGTATATAGATTGCAACCAAGGTGTTTGTTTTCACCTGGTGACAATACTTCAAGAGGAGCTTTATCCCCCTGTGTCTCCCTGTGTTTATTATTTTTAGTTTCTTCTTAACTTTTATTTTGAATAAACATACCTGCTTGGCAAATCCAGACTTGTTATCCTCCACTCCATGCCATCATCTTCCTCCCTCGTGTATAAGAAAGTAAAGTTTTATTTTATCATTATTATTACCATTATTATTTTTAGTATTGCAGACAGATGAATATTTTTTTATCTGCACACAATTCTACAATTCAGTCTTGTCAAAGTTTCTTACTCTTCCTTGTCCATGCAAGCATCAGGTTCAGCTTCTGTGCATTTCTGACACTGACTGTTGCTCCTAGGCTCCCTCTTATGACCAAACATCACTATATGCAAGGAGATTGCATGTTCTCCCTGTGCTTGCATAGGTTTGCTGCTTCCTCCCACACTTCAAAGACATGCTGGTAGGTTAATTGGCTCCTGGACAAGGGGCCGACAATTTATTTGTGGCCACTAACATGGGTTTGTGGCGGTCCCCTTCCCCTCTTTCATTTTAATCTATTTCTCCTCAGGGCAGTTTTAATTACATTACCCCTTTAAAAGCATTGCCTCCTTTAAAAGCATTGCCCCTTTAGGAAACCCCTTACCTGTTTAGGCGGGAAAATTGTCCAGCTTCTAGAAGATTCTGTGGGCTCACCTCTCCCTATAAAAGGTCAGCACCTGAGGAGCAGAGGTCACTCGGCTGGACTCACAGCGCAGCGAGCTCCCACCCTCCCCCCCTTTTTTCCAATAAAAAAAAAAAGAAACATATATGTCGCAAGCTTTTTATGTGGTTTGTCACCCTCAATGTGAGGGAGGACTTAATTTATGTACAGTCCTTCATGATGGTATTGCTTGAGTCGTAGTGGCTAGGCAATTATTGGTTGATTAATAGTTTGAGATTGATGGTTTGATATTTTAAGTAAAGTTGATTTATTTTAAACCAATAAAAAGTGCCGCGGCCAATTTCAATCCAGATGTTGTCTCTTGTGTATTTATTAATTTATATATTCATAACTTGTGTATTTATTATTGTATGTTAATTTATTATATTTTGTACCGCCTGCAATCCCATATCTAAAATGGCCCTGTATGTATACATGTGAGATAGGGACCTTAAATTGAAAGTTCCTTGAGGGCAGGGGCTGATGTGAATGTACCCAATGTAAAGGGTTGCGTAAATTGTCAGTGCTATATAAATACCTGCAATAAATAATAAATAAACCTGTAAACTTTATCATTCTGCAACTACTGACAAGTTCCTGGCAACTTCCTGTCTCACAGTGATGATGCGACACCTATTCACTATATGATCATCAGTCTTTTCACTTGGTTTCTGCCCTCGCGTTTGATCAGAGTTACCATGTGCTCTCTGCTTGTTCCTGTGCTCCATGTATAATCCTGGCTCTTTCAACTGATCTCCTTGTACTCATTTATTCTGCTCTCTGCGTTCCCAGAACTGGCTCAGCTGACTATCCACTTTGGCTTCTGACCTCTGGCTCGGCTCTGACTACGTATTGGATTTTCCTATTGTTTTGCTATTTTGTTTATGGTCGCTGTCAATACACTCCTTTATTTTTTAAGCTGCATTTTTAGTTTCTGTCTGGTTTCTTGGTTCCCTGACAAGTCTGTACAGTTATATAACGTTATCTGATAATTCTTCAATACACACTAATTTATGTTGTGGCTAAGGCTTTTTTTGATTGAAAGCTAAACTCCTGGCAGATAGAAAAGCCATAAATTGCTGCATTCTACAATACAGCAGCGTTTAGAGAGGGGAAGGGAAAAGCAGTGCAAGGGGCTAATTAAGTGTGTTGCAGTGTAAGAAAAATGCTGATAGCAGTAGAAAGCAGAGTGAAAAGAGTCGTGTTCATCAGAGTGCTGCTTCTCCTTTCACTGGCCACTAACATGGTGGAGGTTTCGAGGAGACCTGTAAGTGAGAATGAACGTGTAGCAAAGATCCAGTTCCCTCCCTTGCTAAGCAAATCTGTGCTCTGTGACAGAGCTGTGTAAATTCATGGACATCAATACAAATCTTTTTGGCAGGTAAAATATCTCTCATATTTGTTTTTTATCTGTCTATTTACCTGTTTGCCTGGAGTTCATCGTTCGGGTAAATGTGTAGTCTCTTTGAAGGTTTTAGACATACTTGTAAAAAAGACCAGCTTGGTGTCAATAGCTTTACAAATGTATGTTAAACATTTATCTTTATTTTTAAATATAGCTAGACATATAAAAAGATAGCTACAGTATATATACACAGCATGAACATAGGTGCAGCCATGTTTGCTCATTACATATACAGGTTCTTCTTCCTCATTTACATTACTACACAATGACTGTGCTTTAGTGCTTTTTCTCACCATGCTAACCTATGTGACTCATTCAAAACATTACTTTGTAGTTGTAATCTTATCTCAACAGTTGTTAAGCAGTCAGGAAAAGCAGTTCACAATAATATAAAGTGCATGACTATTTTGCAGCCAGTGGACTAATATTGGTGAGTTTTTACAGAATCACTTAGGGCTCCTTCATACCATTAGCGGTGTCTGGCCTTTTTCAACTAATGATCAATACCAGTCGCTGACAGTGCATATAGAAAACAACGGTTAATGGTTAAATTGAATTTAATGTTTAAGGCCTTTGTGACATGTACAGTTTATGGTATAGAGGAGGAAATTTCTGTAAAATTGGAACACCTTTCATTATAGGTGACAAACCCATTTAAGGCTATAGTATGCAAAACATGCAGGGATTAAAATTAAATTTAAAAAAGTGGAACTTTTAATTTAAAAAAGTCAGTATTCCCACATAAAAAGCAGACCTCAAATGCTTTGTAAGAAAGAGATTTATGGAGATTTGGGGTTTTTTGGGCACACAAGACGGTAATTTATATAAAAAATATAGTTTTTATTAGATACATGATTAAAAAGAAAGAGCTCATAGTATAAAAAGGAAGAAGCAGCTCAAGAGGAACACCTTCAACCTCCACCAGAATTCTGAGCTTTGGCTAGGTATAATTACATGAATAGAATTCATTTAGTTGATTCATATAAGTAAATTAATTTGTAGGTCGCACCCCCTACAATGTGTTTGATATTATCCAATTGACTGGACAACTAGAGAGTTCATTCGCTTGTCTTCCGTATGATCAGAACAGAGCAAGGATGGAATTTTATTAAGTAGTTAGGACCATCCGTTCCAACAAAGTAATTTAGGTATGGTCCGTTAGAACTGATTGTTGTTTATTGAAGTCGTTCAACCAATTATGCTATCCTAGCATTAAATTGTTCTTCTAGTTGAGTCAATTGACATTATCAACCATTTACAGTCATTAGTGTGTTACATCATATTGATGTAACGTAAGCCAGATTGAGCTGGTCCCCGGGTGGCCATCGGTTCCTCCCTCTAAGTTAACACAGCAGTTGACATAATGTCAAATAACCCCATGCTGGGGTTAAGTAATTGTTTTCATGTACTTTCTCTACTACCGACACTTCGAAGGGCCAAGACTGTGTTTAATTGTACCAGACAGATTACGGGCATCGTCGTCCTAGGACGACCAGCCTTAACCCAACCCCCCGCTGGGCGGATACTGCTGAGGTACTTGCTCTGACGGTCCGCATCGAGCAATCGAACTCAGCTGGAGGGGCGTGACCCAATCGGGACGCACGAGGGGATATGATGTCATCACGTCATGGGCTGAAATAGACGCCCATGACGTGATGACGTCATATCATATGGAATGTAACACTAGGCGTGTGTGCAACGCTGGGATAAGAATCTATAACATACAGGTACACCATTTATCTACTCTGAGAACTATGTCCTGAAAAAATCGGCAATTCTAATGTCAGCCACGGTGGTGCATACATAGAAACAACGATTTCTTGGTGGTTGTTTGAATCTATTTAGGAGTATCAATTCCTCTAAATCCCCTGCTCTCCTTGGTTATGGTTTATATTCCTACTTGATATATCTCTCTGGTTTTTTCCTCCAGTGGGGCAGCTGCCCACACCTGAGGAGGGTCCTGCCTTGGTAAATAAATACTGTTCTCTTTCTTGGTTATATGTGCTGACTAACTGATAGGGGCTTTTGCCCGTCATGGTGATCCTTTCTTTCTTTGTTACACTCTTTCCCCTCCTCTCTCTTCTATCTGGTTTTCATGCCATTTTTTCTCGGACTCTCTAATTGTTGCCAATGGATTTTTTGACTTACTATATGGGCATCACTTATGCCTAGACACTGCCATCCTGGCTGATTCATTCCACTGTCTGGACAAAGTTTTTAAACCCTAAAAGCCTTTGAAATATCTGACACTGCTTTGTGGGGGCATCCACTGGTTCCGCCTGGGATTGGTAAGGCAGACACTTGTTTGTATGAAATGTCAGCCTCTTATGGCTTTTGCTGCTTTTTGTCTATTTTGATTAGCCCCTTTGTGGCCATTGTTGTTTTTTGTTTACTATTATATTTTCTTTGCATACCAGCTGGTGCAACTGGCTGATGACTTTTGAATGTCAGATTATACTTTGGACATTACAGTGCATTGTTATTCTTCTTACTTTCTTCACTGTCTGATTAGAACTAAGTATATTATCCTCAATGGGATATGAACTGGTTAATTTATATGATTGTTTTATACTTTCAATTTAGAACATCTTTAGACCTGAGGAAGTGTGGGAACACGCGAAACGCGTTGTCGTTATACTCCACCAGCATCTCCTGAATCAAAAGCTTGAAAATTATATTTATTTCAAGATCTTGTACAAAATTCAATATGATGTAACACACTAATGACTGTAAATGGTTGATAATGTCAATTGACTCAACTAGGAGAACAATTTAATGCTAGGATAGCATAATTGGTTGAACGACTTCAATAAACAACAATCAGTTCTAACGGACCATACCTAAATTACTTTGTTGGAACGGATGGTCCTAACTACTTAATAAAATTCCATACTTGCTCTGTTCTGATCATATGGAAGACAAACGAATGAACTCTCTAGTTGTCCAGTCAATTGGATAATATCAACCACATTGTAGGGGGTGCGACCTACAAATTAATTTACTTATATGAATCAACTAAATGAATTATATTCATGTAATTATACCTAGCCAAAGCTCAGGATTCTGGTGGAGGTTGAAGGTGTTCCTCTTGAGCTACTTCTTCCTTTTTATACTATGAGCTCTTTCTTTTTAATCATGTATCTAATAAAAACTATATTTTTTATATAAATTACCATCTTGTGTGCCTAAAAAACCCCAAATCTCCATAAATCTCTTTCTTGTAATATAAACCAGGGGTGTGGCACTCTCAATTAAACACCGGTTCCCTCCCTTTACCCTTCCCTATACAAGCTCAAATGCTTTGGTGTCGGCTTACTTTTTACTGCCATGAGTGTTTTTTTATTATTACTGTAATAAAGAGGGTCAGTGAAATGAATTCTGGGATTCCACATAAAAAAATATGTTTATGAATCACCCCTAAATCCTGTCTCAATAACCATTGAATTGCAGGTATATTCTTCAGTGGAGACAGCCAGTAATGAAAAATTTGAAAAAAATCTAATTTTAAAAAATCTAAAAAAAAACCCTGTTTTTATTGCTGTCTGGAATCGAATTGGAGAGATTTTTCCCATGTCCTGTTCCAATGACTGCCTAAGGAAATCTCATTGAAAGAGAAACAGACAGCAAAAACAAAACACCTGACAGAGGTTCTCACCCTTTCACTTTTGTCACAAGGAAAAATGGCTGGAGAAAAGACTAACATTACCCTTCCAAAATACCCTAAATGCTTAATAACTGAGAAAGGAAGCTTGGCACATCTAGCCACTGGGATTTTTCCCCATTCTTCAATTGATAACTGCTCCAGCTCCTTCAAGTTGGATGGGTTTCGCTTGGTGTACAGAAATCTTTAAGTCATGCCACAAATTCTCAATTGGATTGAGGTCTGGGCTTTGACTAGGCCATTACAAGACATTTATATGTTTCCCCTTAAACCACTCAAGTGTTGCTTTAGCAGTATGCTAAGAGTCAGTGTCCTGCTAGAAGTTGAACCTCTGTCCCAGTCTCAAATCTCTGGCAGGACTGAAACAGGTTTCCCTCAAGAATTTCCCTGTATTTAGTGCCATCCATCATTCTTTTAATTCTGATCAGTTTGACGGTCCCTAACAATGAAAAATATTCCCGCAGCCTTATGCTGCCACCGCCATGCTTCAATGTGGGGATGGCGTTCTCGGGCTGATGATCGGTTTTGGGTTTGCACCAGACTTAGCATTTTCCATGAAGGCCAAAAAGTTCAATTTTAGTCTCCTCTGACCAGAGTGCCTTCTTCCATATGTTTGGGGAGTCTCCCACATGCCTTTTGGTGAACAATAAACATGATTGCTTATTTTTCTCTGAAAGCAATGGCTTTTTTTTAGAAAGCCAGCTTTGTGCAGTGTACGGCTTAAACATAGTCATATGGACAGATACTCCAATCTCCACTGTGGAGCTTTGCTGCTCCCTCAGGGTTATCTTTGGTCTCTTTGTTGCCTCTCTGATTAATGCACTCCTTGCCTTGTCCATGAGTTTTGGTGGGCAACCCCCATTTGGCAGGTTTGTTGTGGTGCCATATTCTTTCCATTTTTTAAGAATGGATTTAATAGTGCTCAGTGGCAGCAAATTTTTAGATTTTTTTTATAACCCACCCTGATCTGTACTTCTCCACAACTTTGTCCCTTAACTATTTGGAGAGCTTCTTGGTCTTCATGGTGCCACTTGCTTGGCGGTGCTCCTTGCTCAGTGGTGTTGTGGACTCTGGGGCCTTTCAGAACAGGTGTATATATACTGAGATTATGTAACACTTAGATTGCACACAGGTGGTTTTTATTTAACTAAATATGTGACTTCTGAAGGTAGTTGGTTGAACCAGATATTATGTATGGGGCTCCATAGCAAAGGGATGACTACATATGCATGCCACTTTTCCATTTTTTATTTTATAAAATTTTTAAAAACAAGTTATTTTCTTGATTTAACTTCACCAATTGGACTATTTTATGTATCTCCATTACATGCAGTCCAAATAAAATTCCATTTGAATTCCAGGTGGTAATGCAAAAAAATAGGAAAAATGCCTAGGGTGTCAATACTTTTGCGAGCCTCTGTATCTATCAATTAAACACATTTATTTTTGAACAACTTTTCTGTTTTTACAAAAGTCAATTAGTCAATTTATTCACTATGAACACAAAAGGTTTTCCTATTAAATCCTTTCCGCAATGATTAGTTATTTGTTTCATAAAGGCTATATTAGACTAGTACCGTAAATTGCATTTATTACACACTTCTGTTTTACCACACAAATAGTTGTTTTGAATAATACAAACAGCAAAGTGATATAGTAACTAATCTGATTTTATCTCACAATTCTCAGACCACAGTTGAATAGACTGTCAGTTTTTAAAAAATGCTGCAGGTATAAAGTGCAGAAGCCCAGAAGCTAAGACTCATTCTATTACTATTCTATTTAAGTGATATCTGTTTGATTGCTTTGGGTACCATTTTGCAATCATCACTTTGGTCCTTTATTTGAATACATATCTGTCCCTTTAATAATTCATAAATGCACCCCCAGTTTATTACATAAGAACATTTTAATTGGTGTAAATGTTACATTATTTTTCAGCATTTGTGGAATTCAGCACTTGGAGCGAGCTGGAAATAACCTGACACTATTTGATTCTCTCTACTTCTGCATTGTCACTTTTTCAACTGTGGGTTTTGGAGATGTGACCCCAAAGATCTGGCCATCAAAACTTTTAGTGGTTATAATGATCTGCGTAGCACTTGTAGTTCTTCCAATCCAGGTATGATACATTTATGTTTGCCCAATGTACAATCATTATGTATATTACATAAGTAAATATTTAAACTGAACCAAGCAAGCAAGTCACTTATAACTCATAGCCATGGGTGGTGAAGGCTAATCAAAGATGTCTCCAGACCAGCAGGAGTTTAATCCAGATCAAGCACTGACTGGAGTCGTAACATTAGTATTACCACAGTCATACCGCGGCTGTAGCGGTGAGCTAGCACTGTAAAAGAGAGGGCTGGGAGGAAACACATTTTACTCTCTCTTTCTACAACTCCTTTCTCTCACCAACAAAGACTTGTGTGGATTGGGGGTGGTGGAAACTACAGCTTGCTGCTGGACAGAAGGCCTAGAGTAAAGATATGGGGGTAGTAGTTAATACCCATATACTGTATTGTAATCATTGCCCATTTGTTGCCCACATATTGTTAAGATTCTCCTTTTGTTGCCCATATATTTTAATGATTGCTCTCTACACCAATGATTGTTCACATAGTCAGCCAATTTTGGTTTTCAGTTATGTAAAACCGACAGAAATTCACTGGCCAATATACATGGTTGTAGGAAAAATGTTTTGGCTCACTGCACACTTCTTGTTTATGTACAGTACCTTGTGTGTTTGCAATTGGTTTTACTAAATCCTCACCCTTTGTCATCCTGTAATGAATGTATCTCAAAGTAAATGAAAAATGAGGAGAAGGAGATTTACACTATTCATGAAACCCTACCTGTAAATCTCCCTTGGCACCTATAAACATATACTGGCACCTATAAACAAAAAAGTACTGTTTGTATCCACTACACTAAGCACGATTTGTTTATTTTGAAACTGCCTTTAGATGTTTTATATTCTCCTGCTATACTCTATGCAGAGAAGTCTAAATTCATCTTCATTTGTGACCACCCTACTGTCTCTGCATGTTACAGATATTTTGTTTTTTATTGAAAAAAGACTTCCACTAGTGTGATAAAATTTAAAGTTACTTTGTCACTCTTAATAAGGAAAGCTGCTAGCTGGAATATAGTGCAGACAGCTGTTCTGAACTTGCTAAGGTCACACACTGTGGATATTACTTTTGGCCAATCATTATGATGGGATACCAATTAGGTCAATATAAAAATTTGTGAAGTGGCTGGAAAGCTTAATCACTAAAGGGAAGTGCTGGAGCTTTGCCTGTTTAAAGCATCTGGAATTATGGCATAGCTGGTATTGTGGCTTCAGCTATATTCTGTAAAATATAAAAACCCTCCTCCCTGCGTATTTGAGAAGAGGAAAGGAGGTGGTGTTTGTAGTCCAAATCAGGATCCCAACCTAGGGTGACAACACTGCTCCTCCATCAGTAGAGTACAGTGAGCTATCATTGCCACCCTAGGACAGATAGTGTGTTACTGGCAGGATCAGCAGATGCAAATAAAGGAAAAACAGACTTAAAAAGTAAACGTATGCAGCCATAACATCTAAGGACTGGTAAACTGCAATATATTACATTTTGGTTTTTTTGGTTTAGATGCACTTTAAGCTTTCAGCACATTGTGTTAGCTGTGATGTCAGTATAATGTAGCAGAGAGGATTGTTACTCACATGAAGTTTAGAGGGTATTGAAAAATAAAATAATTTGAATCATTAATTTGTCACTACGAAGCCCAGGGACATCCCAATAATGAGGCGGCCTGAGGTGGTTGCCTCAGATGGCATCTCATTGGGTCAAATGGGGTGTGCCTGCTACCCCCTTTCTGCCAGAGTGTCCTAGGTTGCAAAGAGCTCTTAGCAACCTGTGATGCACTGGCTTATTTCCCGCAAAACTCACTGATGTCACTGGTTGTCAGGAGCTGAGCAGGACGCTCTGGCCTTGCAACCAGTGATGTCAGTGATTCTGGACAGAACCAGAGCCAGAAGTACCACCAGCAGAACTCCTACCCACCCCCCTTTAATGTGCGCCACCAATACTGCCCTTTTCCATGCATCTGCTCCCACATGTGCACTATCAGCACCACAAACACCCCCCGCCCAGCTTCAGGCAGTGAAAAGTGTAGGGGCACCCCTGACTAAGCTCCAAAGTCGAAAGCCACATCGAAAATAGCATCACTTACAAACCATATTCCATTTTTAACTGAAAAGTATTCTTAATAGTTACTGAATAGTAAACGAAAAGTATGCTTAATAGTTTAATGGATGCTTTTTTTGTGTAAACATTTTTATGGTATAAATAATATGACATTTGGTTAATTATGTTTCTTTCTTTTCATTCCTTTTTCATGGCAGTATTAAAAATATCAATCATATTCTATTCTGAGTATAGAAATGCATGTGTATGTTTCCTTCCCAGCACATTTATTATTGACCTAGATTTTATATATTGTATCTTTTTATGTTGTATCTATAGATCTACAGTACATTTTTCTCATTCGGAAGTACTTTTTCCATCATAGCACACACATATCCATCAGTGACCTAGATTTTTGTGTCTTAAGATATACAGTATATTTTCTTCACTCTTATAATCTCTTAGTTTGAACAGCTGGCATATCTCTGGATGGAAAGACAAAAATCAGGTGGGAATTACAGCCGTTACCGTGCACAAACAGAAAAACATGTCGTCTTATGTGTTAGCTCCTTGAAGATTGATCTGTTAATGGATTTCTTGAATGAATTTTATGCACATCCAAGGCTGCAGGTAAAGAATCATTAGAACTTCATTCTAAAACAAATGTTGTGTAACTTAAAGTTGAACTGCAGGCACAAAAACATTCATACAAATATATCTTAATAGCCACAAAGGATACAAATCCACTGTGTCATTTTTTTAAATTAATATTTTTTAATTTTCTTTAAAATATTTTTATTATTTTGTTGACTTTTTTTAATTTTCATATTTTTTCCTTTTGTTTATATGCTTTTTAAACAATTTTTTTTCATTGATTAAAATGTTTTTCTATTCTGCATGCTACGTCGGAGTGCTCACTGCCGTTCGGCCCCGATGAGAATAGGGACGGCAGTGAGTGAGCTGAGCAGAGCATGTTTGGCTGACTGAAGGTAGACAATGTACAGCTGATTTTAGCCAATGTACAGCTGAAATCAGCTGTACAAGGCTGAAGTGAATAGTTTGTCTCACTTCACTTCGGCTTGGTTATTCACTTGGCTGCCTCTGGCACCTAAGTGAATAACCCCCTATGTGTGGTAACTCCTCATTGACCAGTCTTCTAGCTACATGCATTTAACCCTCAGTACACTGTCTCCGGAATGTGTGTCTTTCTCCTCAGTGTCCAGTCTATAGTGTGAGTGAATTAACCTCTCAGTGGTTAGCCTCCTTAGTTGAGCATTGTAAAGTTGCCATCTGTACGATGTATAGAACCTGCAGCAAAAATTAAATTTCTAAAGAAAAAGAAAAAGCTTGCGGTTCCCCCTCTCAAACAATACCAGACCCCTTAGGTCTGGTAGGAATGTTAGGAGGGATCCCATTAAAAAAAAAAAAAGTGTGGGTTTCCCCCCAAAAGCGATACCAGAACCTTGAAGAATTTTAGGAGGGACCCCATTTAAAAAGCATGTGGGGTTCCTCCATAAAGTCATTCCAGGGCCTTAATGTCTGGTAGGAATTTTAAAGAGGAACCCCACCCCCAAAAATGGGTGGGAAACATGGGGTCCCCCCTAAAATTCCATACCAGACCCTTGGTGCTTTTCCAGGGTCACTCCTGGAAAAGCACCTTGTCCCTGTGCTGATGGGGACAACGGCCTCATCCCCACAAACCCAGGGGCATTGGTTGTGGGAGTACATCCAGGGGGCTTATTCACATCGGGGTACCATTTTAATAAAGGGGCACCCATATGCGCCCCCCTTGTGAATGAGTAAGGGGTACTTATACTCCTACCCATTCACTTAAGGGTACAATTCAAATTGTAAAAAAAGATGTCACACTTTCGAAAAAATCCTTTAATTAAAAAAAAAACAAGACATGTTTTTGACAAGTTTTTTATTTTACCGACGTAATCCTAAGGTCAATCACAACGTCCAGCATTTTCCATGACGACAACGATTCAACGAAATTTAAAAGAAAAAAGAAATAGAAATAACAAATAAAAAAAACAACGCCCGCCGACCTGTCCGCTCGTGATGAACTCCCTCCCCAGAATTGCATTCTGACAGATGCCATCAAAATATAAACAATTAGGCGGAGCTAGCGGTGCCATCACTTTGCCCTATCATGGCTCTTACAGTGTACAGTGCCGTGATTGGGCAAAGTCTTGCACCTGACCTGTGGTCACCTGTATTGCTTTACCCAATCAGGGCTTCACAAGGCACTTTGCTGAACACACAAACTATCGATGTTTGAGTCCAACTGTTTTTAGACCAGATCATCGAGCCCATCCCTATTCCTCAGCTCCATTTGAGGGCTTTGGCAAATACAATAAGCTCAAGAGTGCAACTACCTAAACAAATACTGGGCAGCCTGATGTAACTGGCTGAATGTTTTAGATTACAGTGGTAGGTATGTGATTTACAGTTGAGATGTCCTGAATTGGCACCCTGAGTCCCTGGGATCACGTCATGTCAGCGGTACTGGTCTGTGGAATGTCAGACTAAGAAGTCAAAATTGTCCCCAGGCCGCGTACTCGGCTGGCCAGGCCAAGCTGCGGCAGCTAGAGCAGGGGAGGGAGAACTGCCTGACGGCTAAAATACACACTGAGCAGAGCGTTGCTGTGCCGTGTGCGGATTGACCAATGGGAGGTCCAGTGAATATTGACAATCAGTGCTCGTTTGTCCGAGGGAGAGTACATATGGAAGCGCACTGCTGTAATGTGGACAAGTCTCTCAATTACTGAGTTTATGGGAAATGGTGTGCATAAGCTCTTCAAAGGCTCTTCAAAAACAGGGAGAGGAGCCCCGTGAAACATAATCATGAAAAACAATAAGCTGAAGAGCGCAACTACCTAAACAAATACTGGGCAGCCTGATGTAACTGGCTGAATGGTTTAGATTACAGTGGTAAGTATGTGACTTGAGATGTCCTGAATTGGCACCTGGACTCCCTGGGATCACGTCAGAGCGCTTATTGTATTTGATGATCATGTTTCACGGGGCTCCTCTCCCTTTTTTTGAAGAGCTTATGCACACCATTTCCCATAAACTCAGTAATTGAGAGACTTGTCCACATTACAGCAGTGCGCTTCCATATGTATTGGTTTCATTTGATGGCTTTGGGCTGATCATGAGGCACTAAGCACTTTTACATGGGAGAGGGGAAGTGAGTAATGTGCTTACCCAGAAGCGTGTCTGTGAAGATTCTCATTCATCCAGGTCATGGTATATCTGTGAAAATAAATCAAAACAACTGGACTTGTATTTTGCTTG
Organism: Nanorana parkeri; assembly: GCF_000935625.1. Lineage (NCBI taxonomy): Eukaryota > Metazoa > Chordata > Amphibia > Anura > Dicroglossidae > Nanorana > Nanorana parkeri. Next base: position 338,462 of record NW_017306706.1, read on the forward strand.
AAGAATTTTTGCATGACCAGTGGGGAAAAAAATACAAATCCAGTTGCACAGGCCTGGCAGGGCAGAAGTAAGGGGGGTTGAGCGAGAGGCCCCCCTCCCTGCCATACCAGGCCACATGAGCTTGGGACTGGGAGGGTGCTTTTCCAGGGTAGCCGCTGGAAAAGCACCTTGTCTCCGTGCTGATAGGGACAAGGGCCTCTTCCCTAAAAAGCCCTAGGGCGTTGGTTGTAGGGGTGGTGGCAGGGGGGATTTATTCACATCAGGGTGCCCTTCTAATAAAGGGGCACCCAGATGCAGCCCCCCTTGTGAATTAGTAAGGGGTACTTGTACCCCTACCCATTCACAAAAGGGTTCAAAGAGAATTTAAATAAAAAGTCCAGACTTTTAAAAAAAAACCTTTATTGGAAAAAAAAACACAACAAAGGATTTTGGCAAGTCCTTCATTTAAAAAACAAAAATGGATCCACCATCATAATCCTAAAGTCACGATGTCCAGCGATGACGACGAAATTAAAAACAATTTTTTGTTTAAAAAGACAAATCAATCAATTTTTCAAAAGACAAATCATTTAAAAAAAAAGACAAATCAAAAGACATCGGTGGAGCCAGCCATGACATCACTCCGCCCAGCTGTCCTTGAGGATGCTGGGCTGTCATTGAAGGACAACAACTAGGTGGAGCCAGCCGTGACATTACGGCTGGCTCCCCCCAGTGGTTGGCCGACCTTTCTCCACGCTTCGGGTGTGACTACAGCTCAGCCAAGTTGAAGTATATGCGTTCGGCTTGGCTGAGCCACTCGCTGTCCTTGAGGATGCTGTGCTGTCATTGAAGGACAACAACTCGGTGGATCCAGCTGTGACATTACGGCTGGCTCCCCCCAGTGGTTGTCTTTTGCGGGGAGAACGGTCGGCTTCGGCCGACCTTTCTCCACGCTTCGGGTGTGACTACAGCTCAGCCAAGCTGAAGTATATGCGTTCGGCTTGGCTGAGCCACTCGCTTGCCTTCTGCTGCTGTACGAGCTATTGCCAATAGCCCGATTGAACCGACGGGGTCAGACGGCCAAAGCAAGCTGAAGGATCAGCTGCAAGCTACGGCTGGGTCCTTCGGCTCTTTTGTGAATAACCCCTTAAATCAATGATTGAATAGGTGGGCATATACCTTGGTTAAATTTTGTTTAAATTAGCTATTACTGAGCATATAATAATGATTTGATTGTTATTAAGTTATAGTTTTATGCAAAATTTCTGAAACTCTACTTTCCTTGACAAAGTCTACTTGAATAACTAAATTTCAAATATGATGTATGGCTTTACATAAAGAAACATTAATAATGGTGCATGTGTAAATAATCGTAAACCTTTTTTGTGTAACAGGATTACTATGTGGTGATATTATGTCCAACAGAAATGGATGTCCAGGTTAGACGCATTCTTCAGATTCCCATGTGGTCTCAAAGAGTTATCTACCTGCAGGGATCAGTCCTCAAAGATCAGGATCTATTGAGAGCTAAGTAAGTAAATATTTTATAACAATTTTAAGGCTTCACAAAACATTGTCATCCTAGCTCTCTTTAAATCAGTTGTTCTGAACCTGTGTAACCTCAGGACCCACACTTATCCTTGGTCATGAAGTTGCGACCCAAGTTGCACTGCAATGGAACGCATGGCATTAGGGTACTGCGCATTCTGGTGCAGGTGTACGAACTGTGGGTGGGAGGTGCGTTTGGAGTATCATTCAAATGAATGGTAACGCAACACACCTCCCACACAAGAATGCACAGTAGGTGTGATTGCGTGGTACAGTGTGTTATTCGCACAGTACTATGCGATTTAATGCACTGTACTAGTGTGAACAAGCCCTCTAAAACACTGACACAATCTGACACACACACAGACATTCTGACACACATACACACTTCAAAAACATTTTAATTTAATTTTTTTAACATCCACCCAGTCTCCCTATTTTACACGAACTGGAATGGATCCTCAGCCTGGTGTCCAGTGTGGGCTGCTGTGCTGTGATGGAGCTCCATCCATATGTGCTTTGTTTGTACAGCTCCCTTGCGTGCCCTGTAGAGGTGCTGGGAGCCAGAATGTGATGTCACCATGGCAGCTCTATAGGACACGTGAGGGAGCTGTAAGCAATGCTTGTATGGATGGAGCTCCCTCACGGCCATAGTTCCATCCCATCCCACCTCAAGCTGACAACCGGCGCTGGGCAGCATATTTTAAAAAGCTGCTTGGTGTGAGAACTGACAGTGCTGTGCTAGGTGGAGGCAGAAAAGCCTCTCACCTAGAAAAGTGGAAGGCATGCGGCGACCCACTGAAAATAGGGTCGCGATCCACTTGTGGGTCACGACCCACCAAGGCTTTAAATGAACATTAAAATTCACTGGTGGTTTAAAATGCATTATGGATGTGTTTATGCAAAGTCTAGTCATCAAGACCTTCATTACTTTTAATACCGTCTTGCTGTGTTTGACTGGTCCATTTCAGATTTCAGCAGGTAAATATAAACATTTATGGTCTGCCGGCCTACTTTATCTTCAAATATTCTGTTGTAATATGGGGTTGCATTTTTTTAAACATTTAATTTGTGAAATTAGGTGAATAGCAGACCTTAGGTAAATCATGGTATTAAAGTAAATATCTTTTGTAGGTGCACCTAAATTAAAATGGAAGGTGATATTGTGTAACAAAAACACAATGAAAACCATGCTTTATAATAAATATTGGCTTAGCGTCAATTAAACAGAACAGGTATTTTAGATATAATGATGTTCATACTATTGTATTTTTCCAGACTATTTCCTCTGTACTGTGCCCTCATAAGTCATTCACCTACAATCTGAATACCATAGCCATTTAGAAACATCACAAAAAGTTAGCTTTTTGAAGTTCGCATTATTACACAGTCACACAGATCCACAGCTTGAAAAGCCGTTCCATTTTATCTTGTGAATTGTTATACATGACATGAAGTGAGCTAAATCAAAAGTGCCAATTTTCCTTAAGAATGGCTGCTACTATTATTTCCCATCTGCCATGGGATATTATCATTATTTTGTACATTTTATGTACCCAGTATATTCCCCCAGGGCCTAACGCAGAGAAAAAAGTTTTAAATATTTTAACAAAGACCATTCTGATTCATCCTATCAGGTTTAGTTTATTAAGAAGGTTTGCACATATTATTATTATTATTATTATTATTTTTATTACATAGTATTTATATAGCGCCAACAGTTTGTGCAGCGCTTTACAATATAAGGAAGACATTACAGTTACAATACATTTCAAGACAAGATGGTAAGGAGGGCCCTGCCCCTCAGGGCTTACAATCTAAAAGAGGAGGGGGAAATGATACATGAGGTAGCTGTGGTACTCCACTGGATATTAAAAACATAACTTTCTGTGGCAGTACATGCACTGTTAATTTTATAGATAATTATATAGTTAATTTACTTTGGGCTACAACAGTGCTCTATCTTTGTGAAGGCATGCAGCAGAAAAGACTTTGTAACCACTGCAAAGAAGCAAAAGCAGTCTGTGTAAATTGTCGGCATAGAATTAAAATAAATTATCTTGCTTTGGTTCTAGTAAGCCAGATGGATGTTAGAAAGATGTATCCCTTCCCTCTGATAAATAATGTAAAATATGTCTCCCACCGAGCACTATATTTCTCTTTTCTTTAGTTACATGTTGACAACAGGATCCTATTTGTAATAAATACAGTTTTTGTGTATGTAAAATAAATAGTGTTGACTCTTTTCTACAGAATCTAATACAAGTCAAGGTTATTAGCAAAAGAGACAGTTACAGGGGTTGGGTCAAACTATAACACTGCCAGGGGTACTTACAGCATTAAATTTCAATATAGTGATTTGAAACTTTTTTTTCCCTAAAATAAAAGAATTGTTGCTGTAATGTGCACAAATGTTAGCTGTATACATAATACATGTCATCTTTCCTTTGCTTATAGTTATATTTACTCAACCAGATTTTAAAGTCTGCTTTTAAGCTGTATTGTCATTTATTGGTACACACTGGTGATATACACACTGCTGTATAGCTTATTTGAAAAAGTGTTACACCATTTTCTGAATCACAACCTCACTTTCAGATACATGTCTAAAACCTAATTGAAATCTATGAGTAGGCATTTTACCATTACCCAACTGCTCTCTTTTCTGCCCCCTGGAGACAGTAACTTCTCTCTCCATACCGAAGAAATTGAGATTTCTCGAGGGAGGTTTACTCATTACTCTGCAGCAATTTTAAAACATTGCATTTATTTTGGTATGCTTTGTCAAACTAAGATATTTGTTAGGAAATCAAGTTTTTACATATTTTAAGCTGTGCTGGAACATAGCACAAAGATAGCAGCTTTTTACAATATTAGATATTTGTGATAACCACGTTTTAACACTGGACTATGTTTAATGGCAATAATTTCAGATCTCTAGACTTTGCTTGCTCTTCAGTATGTTACCATACCTTAACTTATAGAGACTCAGTTATGACCTATTTGGTTCTACTATTCCTTTATTCTGTTTTGAGCTCATCTCCTCTTTTTCTTCTTAGGATGGATGATGCAGAAGCATGCTTTATATTAAGCAGCAGATGCGAAGAAGACAGGACAGCAGCTGTAAGTAGAGCTGGTGTCATGCAAGTAATATTTTATTTATATGCAGACCAACCCACAGGACCCACACACACATATATACAAGTAAAGGGAGATGGACTAATGTGCCCTTAGTAAAAATGGCCACTGTGAGAAGAATGGGGAGGAAAAGAAAAATAAGGTATGCAAAATAATACTAAAAAGCCAGCGATTATCTATTAGCATCTGTTTGTAGATTGCCATTACTGATATAAGTGCCTTTTTGTCATTTTTAAGGTAAGGGTAAAGATCCTCTTTAAAAGTATTTCTTTTTTTATCAGGTTTACTAAGGCAACATCCTGTTATTGTTAATGAGAAAACAGTGCTCACCCACTCTACCACTATATACTTCTGGCTAGTCGGCCAAGTCTTCCTTCTGAAGTCTGCATTGATCAGTGCTGATGCATCACATTTCAACTTCACAAAGCAATACAGAGCTCTGAGAGAAATAATTGGCTGACTTTACATTTCTGTACTATTATATTTCAGTTTTGATCATTGAAGGGCACATTTAATTATGGTTTCTTGAGTTTAACCAGAGTATTACTTAGAGGGTTATTCACAAAGGAGCCGAAAGATTAAGCCAAAGCATTGGCTAATCTTTCGGCTAACTTCGGCCGCAGGAACCCTCCAGTTCAGCCGAACCGAAGGGCTACTGTACAAGCTATTCACAATAGCCCATATATCAGCCGAAGGCAGACAAATGGTACAGCCAAGCCGAGCGCATATGCTTCGGCTCAGCTGTGCCGTAGTCACAGCCGAAGCGGGGAGAACGGTCTGCCGAAGCAGACAGTTTTCCCCACAAATAACAACAACAGCTGGCTCCATCCAGTTATTCTCATTCAATGACAGCCCAGCATCCTCAGGTGATGTGAGGACACTGGACTGCCCATTTGTTTTGATTTGTCCGGGACCTGCGGTATGATAGTGACAGGTGTCGGACAAATTTAAACAGTTGGGTGGAGCTAACGGTGATGTAGAGGTCCACGGTAGCAAGCAGAAAAGCTGAGCCAAATGCCGCTAATTCGGCTATTCACTTCCTGCCATTTGGCCCCTATGAGAATAGGGTGAATGGCAGTGAATGAACTGCCAGAGGTTCGGCTCAGTTGATCCAGATGTTGGATCAGCTGAATTGAATGGCTCCTTCACTTCGGCTAAGCCGAACATACTGAGCATGTTCAGCTAAAGCAAAGACAGCCAAAGCTAGCTGATGTATGGCTGATTTTAGCCATTCTGGGATGAAGTGAATAGCTGAACGGCGTTCGGCTCACTCCACTTCGGCTCGGTTGTTAACTCGGCTGCCTTCAGCAGCTTAGTGAATAACCTCCTCAGAGTTCAGACTGGGAAAAAAAATACCATGGGCAGCAACTTCCAGGGTCATAGATTGGGCAACCTCATTGCATTTCATATGTTTGAAGTGAATATACAGTATATACAGTATAATATATATATATATTTGTTTGCCATGTTTTGGTGTGGTGATACCTTCATACTGTATTTAGCAATGCTTATTTCCTTTTCCTTTTAAAAACAGCCTTTTGATGCCAAAGAAATTGTTAATACATGTTTTTACTTTATTTTAAGAGATATATGCTAATATATGTTTCCTGTTTAGGACCATCAAACAATATTAAGAGCCTGGGCAGTCAAAGATTTTGCTCCAAATTGCCCTCTCTATGTTCAGATATTAAAACCAGAGAACAAATTTCATGTCAAATTTGCAGGTACTGTTGATTTTACTTTTATCTTCAATATTCAAAGATGACAACCTCATAAAAGGTTACATTTATTGTTACACAGTATTTCTTTTTTTTTTCTACTACAAATATGCTTGTTAAATAGAGTACATATGCCACTATTGAAAAAAATGTTTTTCACTTACTAATTTTTGCATGAAATAAAAACACATGAAAAACATAGGATGTATCAAAAGTTACAGTATAACAGCCAACCTACATGCCCTTCCCTTTCTCTAATAAAAATTGGACATTTTGGCCCATTCAGTTTTAATCAGTCTGCCAACAGGCATACAGACAGTGTGAGCAAGCATGCTATGCAAAATGAGTTCAAGGGTGCACTCTGTATTAGATGTTTCTTTGTAGAATAAAAATTATATAAACATTTACATTTTAATGACCATAAATGATTATACTTTCCACTTTAAAAGAATGTAAGAATCTTTAAAAATTAAGTAGATTATCTGAATAATAATCAGTTAAGAGAAGATTACTTGTATGTTGAATGGACTGGATAGATGGCAAAAATGTATTTTCAAGTCCTATACTGTAGAGCTAAAGCCAAACATTTTTTTTTTAACTTTAGCTCTCTTTTCGGTCACAGGAATACATTTGCTAATGTACTCCTGTGACCCAAACTCAGCATACAGCACGGTACTGCCCATATGCTGACAGTGCAGAGCAACATAGCATAGGGGAAGAATCCTGACAATATTGTTGGGATGCACCTTGCAAACTGATTGACAGCTGGCTCTGCCCTCCCCTGTCCGTCCCTCCAATGAGCACTGGAGGAATAGAGAGAGGGGAGGATATTCCACTGGCAGCTGCAGTGTCACACATCAGCTCAAACTATTGGGAAGAGTATAGCATACTCTGCCAATCGTTCTCCTTTAATTTATTTTATTTTGTAACATAAGTATAGACAGGTGTTGGGATGGTTCTTAGCATATAAGTTGTTTATGTATTCAGCTTTAGAATAAATCAGCATTCTGGTGACTGATCCACATCATGCACTTAATCCATCAACATATAATTCTTTGTACCATACAAAGAGACTGGGTTGAGTATAAAATATATTACATAAGAGATGGGACCTATGTTACTACCCTACCAATTCGGAGGAATGAAAATTACCTATATATTCAATTAATGTCACTTCCGAAGATCCAATTTATGCCATTTGTTTTGCTTCTAGAAATACTGGGAAATGACATTTCTATACAACCACTTTGAGTTTCCATTTTTAGGTCTAAGCACTATACAGTTGTCATAAAATCAAGGCTTTCTATGATAACAGGGCATTATTCAATATTGCCTCAGTTGACCTGAGTCAGATTGTACAGTTTAGGTGGCACACATTCTGCCATAAAGGTCATATAATGCCTATCTCTAGGGAAAAGCACCTTCTGAAGCCTTTTTATTACTACACTGCCAATGTCCCTTATCCCTTATCCCTCCACTTTCAGGGGTAACAATTTGTAGGTGCAGCTCCACAGTCCTTGCTTGTGCAGACCAGTCACCTCTTGTGACACCATCATGCTGCTGCAGTTTTCTGAATGCTGAGAGTACTGCAGGGCGTCTGTTTTTATCTGGTTGTCCCTGGCTCCGGCTAGATCCAGAAAAAAAATGGAGCAGTGTTCCGCTTCACCAGACCTGATCAGTCTTAATCGGGGGTAATCTGTGACATGTGCCCATTGGCATCCCATTCCCCATAGACCGACATGGGGTCCAGTCATTTCATTTTTTTCCTCCATCGCAGGGTGAATGAAAAAAACTGGATGGACACGGATGTCACAACGGTGACATCTGATCCATACCACTTCAATCAGGAGGTAATTTGTGCACAGATCCTCTCCTTATTGGATACTGTGAAAGGGGACTAAATTATTTTGCTTTCTTCAGTTGTAGAAAATGAGCAAAGAGCCCTGTTGTTTGATTGTGTATTGATTTGAATGTTTGCTGAAATGAGTGTAGTTTCACAAAACACCTGAAATTAAAATAAAACAAGCACTGAGACATAAACTGCTCTGGCTTGGATATTCGGTATATATAGCTCAATAATTTAAAATATAATTTGGCAAACAGTAATAACAAGAAACTAAAAACAGTAAATTCAGAAATGCATTGAGGTAGACTCTAAATATATTTTAAGAACTCAGTAATATTCTAATAAATCCTTTAGCGGCATATCAAAAAAGCAGTGAATGTGACATTCACCAAACACTCACTGCAAATACATCTCCCTGTTGCATGTGCTTTAACCTCCTGCAGACTGGCCCCTGTAAATACATGGCCTGTCTGCTGCCCCATTATTCCGGAAGGATGTACTTGTACATACTCCAGTGCCCGCTTGTGCCTGCATGCCCCACATGTGCCGTGCCATTGCGTGATGGAGTAATTTTAAGTCAAACTTTCACAGGACTGAAAAATGGCCTGATAGGGAAGGGGGTTTTAACATGCTGGTAGTGAAGTGGTAAATTACAGTGAGTGAGTCATCTACAGTGAATGCTTGGTGAATGTCATATTCATTGCTTTTTAAATAGACCCCTAAGTATTTAGGCATTACTTTACGCATAATCTGCATTTCAGGTAACATCACATTGGAGCTTTATTAATGTTTTACTGAGTGGCAAATGGTAATATTTGTTTTTCGAATCTTGCTTGAAATCCATGAAACCCAAACTTAACTGCAAACCCCATGAAGTCTATAAAGAGTAAATGCTGGCCTTTTTAATGCTAATAAGCAAGATATTCTTACAAAGGGACATGGGGAGCTGGAATCTAGGCACTGTAATAAGAAACATTTAACAAAGCAAGACAAAAAAAAAAAAAGCCACACAGCAGTAAGAACATTTTGTGTGATGTCCAGGGTGACATGGAAAACAAACAGATCATTTTTAAATAACTGGTTTTAGGGATTCCTTAAAGCTGTTTTTTTTTAATCTCAGAATCAGCATGGTTTTAAAGGGACATTATCTGTCACAGTGTACTTTGGCAGAATATTTTTGTCTGAGGAATTACAGACAGCAGCAGCACCCCAATCTACTTTCACTAGATTATACACAATTAAATGGAACAATAATATGACGAGGAACAATAACAATATATGCAGGGAACAATAATATGATGAGGCAAAACACTAAAGCTCTGCTGTGAAGTGGTAAAACATGGATTGTGTGTGGTAGACAATAATATAGTGCTGAGTAGGGAGGGGTCAATGTTCAAGTCAAACAACAGTTCGACTCGAACATCGGCAGTTTGTGTGTTCGGCAAAAACACAAACTATCAGGGCACTCGGCGGGAGCGAACAATGCCTTGTGAAGCCCTAATGACGTAATCAGGGCTTCACAAGGTCAGGTACAAGACTTTACCCAATCACAGCACAGTGTACTGTGAGAGCCATGCTTGGGCAAAGTAATGATAACTTTGCCCAATCATGGCTCACACAGCTACAAAGTCCTGTCAGGTGCTGGACAAATGTAAACAGTTAAGCGGAACTAGCTAGTTGTCACTGCTAGCTCCGCCCAATTATTTATATTTTTCCGACATCGGTCAGAATGCCATTCTGCGCAAGCGGATGGGTTGGCGGGTCAAGTCATTGTCATCGTGGACAATGCTGGACATCATGATTGACCCGAGGATTACATCGGTGGATCAATTTTTTTCATTGATTCATGTCCCCCAGGGAACTACCCGAATCCCTATACCCGTTTATGGCCAATGACTTGCATATACGCCTTCAAAATGGGGATAGTTGATTTTCAGAGTTCTAGTCCCATAGACTTTTATTGAGTTCGGAGTTCGAACCTTTTCCATGTTCTAAAGTTCGAACTCGAACCAAACTCAGGTGTGTGCAGCCCATCACTAGTGATGAGACTTTGTTGTAAAATAAAATACAGTAAATTGGAAAAATATAATGCAGAGAGACAGCACTGAAATACGGCAACTCACATTACCACATAACTGTGTGATAGACCTGTGTATAAAGTGGATGGTGACTTCTGGGGGTCTGAAGTAGTGTGACGAGTCCCGTCGGGACAAGACTGCTCCGTTCTCTGCAGGGACGGCCGCTCTGCGTTCCACGGTGGAACGCGGAAGCCGCTTGAATTCCTGATTGTGAGGTGAGCGGCCTGCGTTCCACAGTGGAACGTGGAAGCCGTTCGTTCCGGACGGCGGCTCCGCCCACATCCTCAGGCTATTTAAAGCCCCAGCTGAGGCAGCATGGCGTTCCACAATTGGAGTCAGAACGCCTGCTGCCTCCTGAACCAAGCCTGCATCGACCCCATCACTGCCTGTGTCGGACCACCTCGCCCTCAGTCTTAGGATCTGCAACAGAGCTCCACCACAACTACTCCAACGCAAGTATAGCTCCAGTTGGAGCATTATATTGACTGTCAGCCCTGCCGCATATATGTGCTAACGGCTGTGTTACTTCACCTGCATCTGTGCTCTGGGGAATACCTGCTTGCAAACCATTATAGCTGTGGACACCTCTACTTGCAAACGTTAAAACATTCATCCTTGACTTTAGTTGTTACTATAAGAAGTCTGCTATGAAGTAAATAGCGCTGCCTCTATATTTTTGTTATTCACAGCTGTGATGCTAGAGTCTCAAACTCCCCGCTAAGACTGTAAGTGACGCCTGCGACTCGAGCCTGAGAAGCCGTAGTCTGGCATAGTAGTGGGCAAACTCCATCCATTAAGCAGGCATCCACTGCTTCATTAGGAGTAGCATGGAGGAACAAGGTACTAGGGTTTAAAAAACCCTACCACACATGCACAGTAGTGCAATCATCAACTTAACTAGCAAAGTTGGACGAAGGGCAGAAGTGACGTGGGTAACCCTCTGGAATGCAAATCTGAAAAATGGGTGTGAGGGTCTATGATGGTGCTTATCAGAATCTGAAAGGGGGTCCCAGAAATCCTCCCCCACCCCCTCTAAATGAATGAGTATGGTTCATCAAAGCATCACAAAGGGTTCTTTTTGAGTCTTTGAAGCTCCCTATTATATGACTATTATATGGCTTATTGTTGGTAGTGGGCTTTGGGATATCACAATTGATTTTAATTGATGTTAGCTTTTCATGCATGTGCATTTTGGTACTATTGTGCTCATTTTATCATATTTTAGGATTATCCAGGGAGTATCCTGTTCTGTGATCCCAGAACATAAAAAAAGTTTCCCTTATGAATAACTGGTACTGTTTAACATATCATTATCTTACTTTAATGCAGCACATGTGGTGGTGGGCAGTTGGGTTCCTTTTGATAGCTGCAGTATGATATGTTAGCTTACAAGTCAATTAGCCTCATCTTTTAAGTTTATTCTTAGTAAAGAAGTTAATATATAACACAATTTGTTTAGCAAAGTTAGTTCTGAAGTACGCTATTAATGGAAAACATATTTTTCTAAATGTTTCAACTGTGTATAATAATTCAGTATAATGTTCTGCCTAGATAGAGTTTATGTTAAGAGATGGCAGAATTATCGTTGTTGATTTCCCTCTCAGATAGGACATTTGCATAAAGTAAAAGCTTTTATTCCAGCAGTGAGTCACACCAACCTAATCTAATGAGTATAAAGATCATGCGTATAACAGTTTATGTTCCTTATCATTTGGGTAAAATGTTGCTTTGTTTTTTTCATTTTACTTTCTGCAAATCAAAAATGTAAAGCTAAACTTCAGGCACATACAATAAATAAACATTAACATGGGGCTGTTAGAAATGGCATTATCCAGTTTAAAGACTTAAAACACTCAAAACTAGAAATGTATGCAGCACTCGTCATAGCAGACCATTTGACTGTTAAGGGGTCCAGCAGCAGAGGGGGGCGAACACTGCCTGGCTAGAAGGATTACTGCTGTTATGATGAATGACAGAAGGCCTCTTACATCTTTTGTTAGGAAGCCCCATTATACATAGTTTTACAGAACAAGATAAAACAGACATTTTTTCAACACACTTAGCTTAACTAGTCACACTTAACTAGTCAGCAAAAAAAAAAACACTGTTGCAACAATTTTCCTTTAAAACAGAGGTTTTTGTTGCATACATTTGCAAATATATGTGGAAGGCCACATTACCTCATCAAGCCACTCTGGCATACTGAATAGAAAGGGTTGAATAACTTGTTAAACATTTTCCTTATGAGCTCTGCGTTTTTCTTTTGTTCTCTCCTGTTATACAGCATTGCTTTCTGCTCTGCTTAAAAAATGTTGTACAGTAGAAGAGGTTTTTTTTTAAAAAAAGCACTTTTGTGTGTGCATTTTTTGCAGCCAAATTTGTGGAAGTGTCAGGTGCTGCACTTTCATATTGGGGGATGAGCATGTGCTTAATGTTGAGGGGTAATTGAGGGGTAATTGCTTCTGGTGCCTCTCAGCATCCGCACGATCCCTTCACATCTGCTTCTCTGTTACTTGGCAACAGAGGGAGTGACCTAGTAGTCACATGACATCCCTCCACCCCTCACTGTGTACAGGGACAACAGATTGGCTGTGGTTACATCATGCCCATGTGTCCAGTGTCTCCAAAGATAGCACTATGGGGAATTTCAGGGAGGACTGGAGTGTCCTCCCTCACGGTCTCCCGCCACCATCTAGGGAAAGCCTGTGCATTATTTAAACAAATGGTTCCCATGAGACTGCAGTGACGATCCTGGAAGCAGGTCTGCTATAAATAGAACAATCTGCCCCACAAGTGGCACCCAGATTGGGAGTTCTAGTTTGGAACAGAACACTTTTGCCAATTAGAGACAGTTAGTAAGTTACTCCGCACCAAGGTTCATTGGGTAATTAGGCGGTGGTAAATTGCCTAGAAGAACTCTGAAAAGAGTCCGTGTGAACTTTTAAAGGGCAACATGTGGTCAATTGTTTCTTACTAGGCGGGGATCTCAAGTCCGGGTGTTACTTCCACTGAAGATAAATCTGTTGGAGCCTGGCCATGTCGGTTGGAAGGTTATCAATGAGATGCCCCTGTGAAATCAGGAAATTAATATTATTGGCTTTAATATTGCATTTCACTGATTCCTGTGTCAGGGTCTTTGAAGATTTTCACTAGTGATGAGCAAACTGAACAAAGTTCAGATCGCAGGAGGTTACCGAACACTTTTGTGAACATATCTGTAAACCAAGAACATAATACTCGAACCATTGATGAGGGTCTGGTGACTCCAGGCAAAAAAAACAAATGGTGTGGGGTCCCCCCAGATTCCATACCATACCCTTATCTGAGCATACAGCCAGGAAAGGGGGAAGCGGGGCACATTGTCCCCATGTTGATAAGGGCCTCATACCAACATCCCTGGAATGATGTATTCTAAGGCATGGGACTTAGAATCTGGAAGCCCCCTTTAGAAAAAGGGGACACCCAGATATCTTGCCCTCCCCTCTACATGAATAGGCAAAGGGGTACACAGTACAGTACTGTTATCCATCCACAAAAAATCCAAAGTAAATAAACCCACACCATGAAAAAGTCCTACAATAAATAAATTAATAAACATTGCCCCACAATTTAAATCTAACATAAATCACACCATTCAGTGATGTAGATCCAATGTCAATCACGATGAACAACACACCGATGACAGCTCCCTGGCCAGCTGCTGAATGTGAACAAAATAGATCGGTAAACCTGGGTGAAGTCACTGACCAAATTTGGTAAATGGTGTCTTGCGGAATACCTGATTAGTTTTTGCAGGGTAATCTGATATATCAGAGTCGCTGGCTATCCTAAATGACTCTTAGCATTCCTTTATAGTTCAAATGTTAGACCAGAGCTACCAAACTGCAAATGCAGCTATCTTTACTGGTCCTTGAATAGGGCATTTACAGACATAACACAACCAGTTAAAGAGTCTGAGGGGTGTGATGTTTAGCAGACAGAATCTTAATGATAATTTTTCTAAATGCATCTATATTTCCATCTGACCTGGTTTTGTGATCTGATAACCAAAATACTATTGCACAAAATAAAATAATGATTCTTTAGGTACTAAAAATTTTATTTAAATTGGATGTTTATATTGATTAGGAGATGTACTGTGTTCCATTGGGCTTCTGCTCCTTGCAATATAGGCATGTTTGGTATCTAGCTAATTATTTTCATATACATTAGTGTAAGCATGTTTTTTGAACAAAACTTAATTAAAGTCAGAATTATAGAATATCAACCAGAGTTGGGCTTTAGTAGTTATAAAAAAAAAACTTAGACCAGACTGCACATTACTTTAAACTGTTCTGCTATACAATTTACTACATGGCAGTTTAACAACAGGGCCTGATTAGAAGTCTTTTAAGGCTTTCCAGTTTCTGGGCTAGGTAGGATTTATGATGTTTTTCCATTCCCTCTAGCTTATCTGCATTGTGTTTGTGTATCTTAAAATGGAATGAATGGCTGGCACACACATGAAAAAGATAAATAACACATGTAAAGAAAATAAACACACACACACACACACATATATACATATATATATTGTGGCAGTGTAAGCCAATGCCACGGTGGAGGATGGCGACCTTACCCCTCATTTTGAAAGGTATTGGCCTGGCATGGTACAGGAAGGAAGGCACATGATCACTGCCCTCAATCTCCTGACCACCCAGGCTACATGTCTGGATAAGGACCCGATTAGAATATTCAGGGGAACCCCAAAATGGTTTATTTGTGTTTTTTAAGTCACTTTTAAAGAACTTCATCATACTGTTCCATATAACCATCTGCAGCTTTAAAGCCTCTCCCAAGCATGGTTTTTAGATTTAGTTAAAGGAATATTTGTAATGTTTCCCTTTAAGCTGCATGAAAAGACCCTCTCCCCACTGAGTGACATTTAAAAAAAATGTTGTTTGCATTGGTAAATGTCCCCCATGGCAGTTCACAGCTTGCCATGACATTTTTTAAGCTATAGCTTGCATATTACCCTAAACAAATTCAGAAAAAAACTTTAAAACTCTTTTAAAATTAATCCTATTTAAATCCCCAGCTTTTAAAATGTGCTGTGCAACTAAATCTATTGAACTGAATTTGAAACTCAACTCCTACCAAAACATTAATTTTTAGCTTTGAGCAGAAAATTGAATGTTTAGATCTTTTGTTAGATTACTATTGTGGCAAGTGTCCCTACAGGGGAGAATTTTCCTCTCTTCCAGTCCTGGAGACACCCTACTATGTCACAATGGTGTCAGTAGGACTGGAATGCCCACATGGTGGAGAGCACTACAAACCTGGTAGGGATTATAACACTTTTACCCTCTATTACTAAGTGTGTTGCAATAATGTTCCTTGATTTTGCGTCACAGTAAAGTAGAAATACATTTGTTTAGCTGCCTTTAACACAGGAATATAAATTGTTTTTTGTAGATCATGTTGTATGTGAAGAAGAATTTAAATATGCAATGCTTGCACTGAACTGCATATGTCCAGCTACTTCTACTTTAATCACTCTGCTAGTTCATACCTCAAGAGGACAGTAAGTATTTTTTGTGCTTGCATGCATTCTATTTAGTGCTGTAACACCACTTAGGTTAAAAAGGGAATATATAGTTAGTATACCTAGTGTATACTAACAGTTGAAGTAGAATCTTCAACTGAGATAATTCATATAAACCTATACAAATATAAATAATTTCTTACTGGATGGACTGGATGTGCAACATGACACATCTAGTAAGTCCCTGCATTCATTTCTTTGCTTTAGTTGTAACTGTTTCATTAGGCATCCCAAACAGGAACACATACAGAAACGGGCTTTTACCTAGAGTGCATGGAGGCTGAACACAAGGCAGACGGCTAAACACACAGTTAAAATATATATACATGGATTGTTTAACCTGATAAAGGATCTTTTAATTTGCATAGCTAGTCTTCTGATCCAGATATTCATGCCAGGCAGCATACCTAGCATATACATTCTAATAGGAGTGCCGCACAAATGTCCAAGAGCCCGAAGTTGTTAACAATAGAATTGGTTCACAGTAGAAGGACAGCAAGCACAGTAGAAGGATGAGCCACACAAACTCCCCTTTTATTGGGGCTTTTTTACTTTTGAATGCACCTAAATGGACTCAGATAAGCAGATACCAGATGGATCTGTATTTTTATGCTTAGAATTGATTAAAAAGGGCAGATTATGCAAGGGTAAACAGATACAGCAAAAAGCCCGCCTATAGCAGGCAGAGGTCAGGGGAAACATCGGGGGTTTAAAACACCACTGATATCTCCATTTGAAGAACCTGTCACCTCCCAACCTCCTTTTTAACTCTCTTGTGTAGCAACAAGGTTAAATAAAGAAAAACGTGTTCAAAAAGTGTTTAAAAAATAAAATGTATTAAAATAAATGTAAAATCCACCTGCTGGTGACATGGGTATAGCTGCATTCAAATCCAGGAGCCACAGTGACACTTGCAAGTAGTTCAGAAAACCTGTAGGTTACGGACACAAGGGATGCCTATCCAAAGAGATGGGCTAGCCTAGCTAATTATCACATGCAGAGTTTGAGCTGGCCAGACCTTTAACTGTGCTTATAACTGTGCCAAGTTATACATACGTTATGAACCCTAAAATCATGAGCAAAGGTCTAAGGTGTGATTTATGTGTATGTGTAAAGATCAAACACCAGTACCGATGTAAAGAGACACAAAGTATTAATGCTCCTATAGTCTACCAATGATCTGTACTATTATTATCTCTGTGCAGCTAGGCTTTAAGAGAAAGTCTACACTCTTTTGACTCAGAAAAAACAGAATTGTATACCTTAGACTTTACAATTTGAATGCAGATGCACACCCCATGAAAACAAACTTGGCTTATCAACCACTGATGTGAAGATAGTCTAATGAAACATTTGCTTCTCTTTGATAGAGTAGTAAAAATGTGAGTCATGATTGAAAATGAACTCTGTCCTGACTGGACCATGACAGTTCTGTACTGTTGTGTAAAAAAAGTTTATAGAGAATTAATGAATATATGATATACACCTACTTATTAGTAGACATGTGCACTGCCAAAAAATTTGTTTAGTTTCGTTTCATTTTAAATTCGGATTTGTGTTATTTCGTTTTTCAGGATTTGGGTGTGAAAGTCAATTCGGATTCGGAATTCGGATTCGGACAAAATTCGGTAGCGTTCGTACGAACGTTCGTTTCATTTTCTGTTCTTATTCGTTTCTTTTTCGTTTCTTATTCGTTTCGTTCGTTTGCATATGAATATATGATATACACCTACTTATTAGTAGACATGTGCACTGTCAAAAAATGTGTTTAGTTTCGTTTCGTTTTAAATTCGGATTTGTGTTATTTCGTTTTTCAGGATTTGGGTGTGAAAGTCAATTCGGATTCGGAATTCGGATTCGGACGAAATTCGGTAGCGTTCGTACGAACGTTCGTTTCGTTTTCTGTTCTTATTCGTTTCGTTCGTTTGCAGCAAAAGTGACATTTGAGGGGGAAAAAATATTTTTCTCCTTCTCTAATGTCACTTTGCTCCAACGAACGAAACGAATAAGAAACGAATAAGAACAGAAAACGAAACGAACGTTCGTACGAACGCTACCGAATTTCGGAAATGGAAATTCGGATTCGTTTGCATTCGTTATGTCTGTAATTCGGAATTCGGATACATCCGAATGTCCGAATTTCCGAAAATTCGTCCGAATTTCGATTCGGAACGAAACGAATCGCACATGTCTACTTATTAGAATTGGATTATCACACTAAACTAAGGTTTTAGCTTTGGATATACTTTTAAGTGCCACTTGTTCTCAGGGCCGCCGTCAGGGGGGTACCGTTGATACACATGTAAGGGGCCCGGCCAGCCTTTGGGGCCCGTGAACCTTGCATGTGTATCGGCCGATGGCCATACAGGTGCCTGGCGGGAGGTGGAGTCAGCCGGGCCCCCGCAGCACCGGAGGAAGCCGGGGCCCGCACACTTCATATTATCACCTGAGGTGCTCTGTGCGGGCCTCCAGTGTCCCCAGGGGGTCTCCACTGCACTGTAAGTAGCGGCAGCCATTTTTAAACCTGGCAAGTGCCCACATTACATTTAATATATTGCCAAACTGGCAATATATTAAATGAAAATCATTCCCTGGTGGTCCAGAGGGGAATCAGTATGAGCTGCATCTCTTGCTGATGCAGATCATACTGATCGCTCCCTCGTGGTGCCGCCGCTGATTTAGCAGGGATTGATTAGTATGGTCTGCACCAGTGCACCAGCCAGAGTGCAGAGCACACTGACACACTGATCCTTCATTCGACCACCAGACCAGGATAATCCCCAAGTGCCACACTGGACCCAGGGGATGCAGCCCCCCTTTCTGCAAAACAGGTAAGCAGGAGAGGCTCCTCTGTACAGCACTGCGGTATATATATATCAGCTATATAAATGTATAATAAAAGCTGTGTAAGGGGCCCCAACATTTCTGAAGGCTGCCCTTGTTCTGCACTCTGCCTGCTGCATTTGCCACATATAAAATTCATGTAGATTCCAACAGGAAGAGTGGTAGAGTAGAACACAAGCACATATATCTAAAAACTGGTGACACATAAGAAATTCTCTAGATTATTTACATTTGCAGCATCTGCTATAAACTAAAGTTTCAGTTTTGTTTGGACTGACCCTTTGAATACTTAGGTTGGAGTACTTTTATTTTTGCTTTTTGGTACTTTGCATATATTGTGAAGTCTGTTTCAAATGGACTGTCATAGAAATGCAGATGTTACCATTACTATACAGAGAATGAGATGAACAGCTTCATTCTAAAAGTCCATTTTCTGCCTGAATTCTTATTTAAGTAAGAGATAGAATACAATACTCTGTGTAAAGAATGAAAATGTCTGAGATATCTTTTGTATCTTTGCCGCTTGGCTTATTTTTGGAAGGACCTTTATAGCCATTCACAGGGAAAAGAAAATTAAAGTTAACCCTGTATCTACCTTAACTGTAATTGTATGACTGTTCACAGAAGCTATAGCTTTATTTCTTCTACTGAGAATGATAAAAAGAAGATTCTTCTTAGTCCATAGGTTTGTTAGAAGAAAATAGTTTTCATCTGGCACCCTGCTGGTCTAAGGATAAGGAAGGTGGAATGGTGTTTTATGGGAAGCTGTGAAAGTGAGGAAACATCATCCTCTTTTTTTGATCTTCTCTTTCGCTTTTAAAGCTTCTCTGCCTAGAGTGAAACATGTCCCTTTACTGAACAAGATTAACAAAGCATTGGGGTGAACTGTTGTTTAAACTTAGCATAGCAGAGGATAGAAGTTCACAAAATTATTATTTACATTATGGGGTCTATTCACGAAGCAGCCGAAGGATCTAGCCGTAGCTTTGGCTGATCCTTCGGCTTGCTTCGGCCCCAGGACCCCTTCGGTACAGTAGAACCGAAGGGCTGCTGTACGGGCTATTCACTATAGCCCGTACAGCTCCCGAAGTCGGCCGGCGGCTCAGCCGAGCCGAAGGCTCCGGCCACTTGCAGAGAGATCAGCGTCCCGGGTTACCAACTAACCAGGGACACTGATCTCCAGACAGCCTAACTCTCCCGGGCGCTCTGGGAGTCTCCTGCTCCCGGCCGCCTAGGAGAGAAACACTGCTTTTTCTTTTTTATTCTGATACAGAGCCGTTGGCTGGCGTCAGAATAAAATGTCACCATAGGAATGCCTTGCTAGATTCCTATTGGCTATTTCAATTTGCAATAGCCAATAGCAAACTAGCTATAGCACCCACCCACTGCTGAAGTTCTCCATCAGGTACCAACTAGTGATTGACAGCAGCAGAGGGCGGGTGCAATAGATAGTTTGCTATTGGCTATTGCAAATTGAAATAGCCAATAGGAATCTAGCAATGCATTCCTATGGCGAAAATGTTTTTTTTTTTTTTATGGCAGCAGAACCACCGGCCAATAGAAAACAGTTGGGTGGAGCTAGCTGCCACTGCTAGCTCCGCACAATCGTTTTCTATTTATTTTTTTGGACTTTTTAAAGTACAGAATTTTTCTGTTCTGCTCGGTCCCACAGAGGGACCGAGTAGAACAGCCGAGCCGAATGCCGCTCAGCGGCATTCGGCTATTCACTCACTGCTGTTTGGCATCTATAAGAATAGACCGAACAGCAGCGAGTAGCCTGCCGGAAGTTCGGCTTAGGCGATCCAGATGTTGGATCGGCTGAGTCAAACTCCTTCTGCACTTCTATTCTGAGTCAAACTCCTTCTGCACGAAGCCACGCGAAGCCACCCGATGTACAGCTGAAATCAGCCGTACCAGCCTGAAGTGAATAGCCGAACAGGGTTCGGCTCACTTCGCTTCAGGTCGGTCATTCACTCGGCTGCCTACGGCAGCTTAGTGATTAGACCCCTATATTTATCTTCGTCAATATTTTTTGTGCTTGGTAAAATGTTACTGCAACAGCTAAATCTGCTTGTTGTTTTCAAACTGCTGGCATTTAACATATACAAAAACCATATGGAACTGATATAACAAGTTATGGACCAGTGAAATTTAGATCTAATAATTTCCAGGTTATATAACGAGTTTCTATATATAAAAATAATGACAATATATGAAAAGACACCATAAACTTAAGAGGACGTACAGGCCTTGGTTATCTATGAATTTGCCTGATGCAATACTGTATCAGATCTTGGCTGAGCTTTAGTGGCAACTGAAAAATTAGATTAAAACATTGTGTTATAACTGTATAAATACAAATTCCTTTTAACACTTCTTTAACACGTCAACACACTCCTTTTAAAACTCCATTTTAATCCTCTTCCTTTTTAAAGAGTGAAGAAAAAGGAAACACTATTTTGAACTTATTCTAATTTTCTAATTTTGTATTTCTTTTTTATTTTAGATACCATTATTCCACATGGTATTATTTGGTAGGATTTCTTCCCATTTTGACCCTATTTTTATTTTTTTATAATTTACAGTAAAAACCACCTTAAAAAGAAGTGAAAAAACAAAGAATTATAAATGAAACTGCAAGTATTATCTAAGAGCTGTAGAAACCAATTAAAGTATATCTGAACTCAATCATTTAAGCTTTAACAGGCTATGTAATTTCAATAGTTGTTTTCAACCTTTTTGACCACTTGAGTACTGGCCTGTACCGTGTTTCCCCGAAAATAAGACACTGTCTTATATTTTTTTTGGCTCAAAAAAACACATTAGGTCTTATTTTCGGGGTAGGTTTTATTTTATTTTTTTATGTACAACAGTCTACATGTATTCATGTACAGATGTTCCTCACTTACCGACTTACCTGTTTTGCGACCACTCGCACTTACGACGGACCGCCGATCGACCTCCGACCTTCCGCGTCAGCGCGACGGGTCGCCGGCGGAAGTGACATCCCCCGATCTTCACTGCAGGTCTCGGTAAGTATTTCCATTGCCGGATGTACAGTACACTGTTCGGTACTGTACATCGGCAACGCTATACAGTACTGTACTAATGCAGTATAGCACTGTATAGAGTTCCTCACTTAACGACCAATCCGTTTAACGACCTGGTCGTAGGAACGGAACTCGGTCGTTAAGTGAGGAATACCTGTACAAAAATATGGTGATCAGGGGTGCCGTACCTTTCCAAGAGCAATTTGCTAACCAATCGCTGGCCAGAATGAGCGAAGCGCGCTTTCACTATAGATTCCTCACAGGCGGAGTGCATTTGGTATCACTCTGACAGGAGTCGGCGCTATAGAGGAAGCATCGGCTTATGCGGCTCTGCTCCCTCCAGTGCCGCCTCGCTGGCTTTGTTGGCACAGCTGATTCTCTCCTGCGGCTCTTCAAGTTCCCCCTTATGCCACCGCCGGCCCTGGGAAGGGTCACAACTAGGTCTTATTTTCAGAGTAGGTCTTATATTTTAGCAATTCCCAAAAATAGTACTAGATCTTATTTTTGGGGTAGGTCTTATTTTCGGGGAAACAGGGTATATACAGCTTAATTACCAGACCATTTTTGTTTGTAGTGCTACGATCATTTCACCAACAATTATTCAATCAATTATTCAATCATACACTGTACCCAAATTAATTTTATATAATTTGTTTTGAATCAGACAGATCTTTCTTATGATATTTAATAACCACTGGGTTTTTATTTTTTACTATAGAAAGGAAAAAATACAATAATATTTTCCCTTACTTTCTGTATCAAAAATAATGCTAGAACAGTAAAAACACCCCTGAAATGTGAAGAAGCTATCTTCACCAGAAGGAAGATTACCTCTCTACTGCTGTTCCTGAGACAACTCAAAAATTGTGATTTCCCACCACTTTTTGTACTGGAGACAATGGCCATCAGGACTAATAGTGAGTGTGAATCTCCCCAGTGGGGACACAGACAGCAAAACAAACATGGCAGAGGTTGTAACATTTCTGCATTCTATAAAAAAGTTTTGGCTTTACCTACACCTTCCACTTTGTAAATGTTAGTTTGTTTTCCAGAAGATGGTCACCAATGGCAGCCTTTGTATTCTTCTCGGTAAATACTTATTTTAACCAACTCACAGTACAGATCAGAGGCAGCAGAATAATGCAGTACTGCTTTTATAACCCTCCTCTCCTACACATCTAACCTCCATCCTGTCTTTATATGTGAACTGTATAGTAACCCCTAACCTCCCTTATCCTGCACATTTGCACATCAACTCTCATCTCCATCCTGCCACTGTATGTGACCTGTGCATTAACGTCTTCACCTTCTGTATATGACCTAGACAGTTAAGTATCCACTGTTCATGCTCCATGTTTTAACCACCTCAATACCAGCATATTTGTTCATTTGAAAAAATTGTGGCAAAAAAAGTTCACCTTGGATTGTCTACTTGTCAAAAAGGAATAATTTCAGGGATGTTCGCACTGTCCTCGCTTTTTTATTTGATATATTTTTTACTAGGATGTAAGGGAAACGGTTTTAAAAAATGTCTTCTATATTTATATAGTAACAAAAACCCAGTAGTTATTAAACACCACCAAAAAGAAATCTCTACAATTTAAAAAAAAATATCAAATTAATTTGGGTACAGTCTTGCAAGACCAAGTCATTGTCGCAAGGCTGAAAACTGAAAAATCGCCTGGTAATGAAGGGGTAATACAGACCGTTAAGTAGTGAGTAAAACAGACGGTTGAGTGGTTAAGGTAAATAAATGGTAATGCACAGTATATAACTTTCAACTGGAAGCATTGCTTTGCTATTATCTGTCACCATGGCATTGGCAGTAGGAAGGGGATAACACATTTGTTTGCTGCTGAGCTCTGTCTGAGCTTCTTTAAAGTGGACCATCCCACTAAAAAGCCCTAGTGCATGCAGCTATGCATGTTGATCTCAAAACATGTTCAGTAATAGGTAAAATAAAAAGATTTTTTTGGGGGTACTTACATTTTACTTTATTCCACTTCCACGATAGGCACTGGTGGTGTAGCTAGTGCCTCAAAGCTGGGAAGGTTACTTATGAGTGTAGTGTGATGCTCCTGTTATTAACGCCATGGCACTGTACTAAACAATATCAAACTGCACCAGATGTACACCAGAGCATATGTAAGATCTGGTGCAGACATCAACAACAGTGAGAAAATGGAAGAAGAAGCCAGCCACCGATAAAGTCAACTGTTACAGTGGCAGTCCAGATTTACACAGGGATGTGAAACAGGACGTTAGCATATTGAAACACTGTAAGGCTTAAACCATCCAATATTAATTGTATGTATTTTTTTGGCAATACTTATTTCAGTAATGGTGACAGTTTTAGATGGGGGAGTTACGGTCAGCTATAAAGTTAAATATTACTAGAATACTGTGGATCATGTTCCCTTAACCACTTGTGGATCGGCGTGGTAAACCCCCTTCCTGCCCAGGCCATTTTTCCGTATTCAGCGCTGAGGTATTTTGACATTTTATTCAGTCATGCAATGCCGTACTAAAATTAACTTTATATATTGTTTTAGGGCAGATAGAGCTTTTCTTTGCGAGCTATCCGGCCATTTAATTACAATAGGCAGATGACAAGCTGTTAAAGCTGAGCTCCAAGCAGATCAATTAGCATACAAATTAATTGAACTTTGCAAAATGATTTTATGGTGAGTACAAAAATACGGTTATGTGCAATGGAAATTAGGTGAATAGCCTCTTTTTCTTTAGTAAATGAACCCTGGTGTGGGATTTAATACAATAAATCTCAGTAACTTCTGCAGTAACTCACATTGTCTTTCTGGTATAAACATTTTCCATAAGTTGTAAATCAGCGGTCCCCAAACCGCAGCGTGCAGGTCGGATGTGGCCTTGTGCTTGCCTTTAATGAGCCCCAGTGGTGTAACCAGAGTTCTTTTTTTCGCGGCCCGCCCCCCCTCATCTGAACGAGGCGTACCGCTGGGCACTGCTCTGTGTCCCAGCGGGGATGAAAGGAATCACGGCCGCGCCGACAAAACGGCAGGAAAATGTCACTTTTGGCATTTAGCTGAAAGTGCCATTTTCGGCCGGCGCCCCCCCTTCACTTTTCGCCCGGGGCCCGCGCCCCTGCTGCCCCCCGGTTGTTACGCCACTGATGAGCCCTTAGGGGAACTACTCCTCTCACTGAAAGTCCACGGTCCCATCGCACTCCTGACCACAAAAATCCCTTGAGGAAATGGGTGCTGCGGTAGTCAACGGGTGGCAGCCGTAGCAATCATGAACAGAAGCAGAGACACCGGCACTCCAAATTGGTAAGCAAACGTCTATTTATTGACATGCAGCATAACAAAAAATAGCAACAAACGTTTTCGGGGTCACAGAGGATCCCCTTCAGCAAAGCATACAGTGTAAGTGCAAAGAAAGTGACATATATATTTATCACCAACCCTAACAGAACAACCAATTACAAACACCCAATCTGACCCCGTGACGTCATCATCGGCGTAATTTTCCAGCCAGCTGCAAAATGCATGAAAGTGACAGATTGCAAAACATAATAAACCACAATGTATATGATATAATGTGTAAGGGTACCTCCAATCAGCTGTAGACTGGGAGCTCGCTGATGACGTCACTGGGTCAGATTGGGTGTTTGTAATTGGTTGTTCTGATTAGGGTTGGTGCTATATATCAGTCACTTTCTGTGCACTTACACTGTATGCTTGCCTGATGAAGGGGTTGCTATTTTTTGCTATGCTGCACGTCAATAAATAGACGTTTGCTTACCAATTTGGAGTGCCGGTGTCCCTGCTTCTACTCCTCTCACTGTCACCAATAATGGGACACGGTTCATTCCAATGAAACTAATGATGGGCCACTGGTGACCAAGGTAGTTGCGCTAGGATATATGAAAAAATCAGAAACCAAAATACAGAAAAAATAGAAAAAGATATAATAATATCAAAAAATATAATAATATCAAAAAATATGATCCAAATGATTATAATCCAGCTGCAGCAATATCTATCGAAGTGATCAATTGTGAACCAGTGTGCTGCGCTTGGTATTGTGATACGTGCTATATTTATACCACAAACGAAACCAATATAAGTGATCAAATCCTACTTGCAACTAAATGCAATCCAAAGGTGCATATGTGCATGAACGTTAATAAATACACAAAATATAGCACGTATCACAATACCAAGCTCAGCACACTGGTTCACAATGATGGGCCACTATTCTTTCCACTGACACAAACAACTGGACATTATTTCTCCCACTAACCATAGGTGCTAGGTCATTTTTTACTCCCAATGTTCATCAATCTTGGTGCAGTGCTTACTTCCAGTGACTACTGACAACGGGTACTTTTTACTCCTACTGGCCACAGCCCAGAAAGTCCCCTAAAGTCTGAAGTACAGTAAACTGGCCCTTTGTTTAGAAAGTCCCCTGCTGTAAATGTCCAGTTTATTTTTTTAATGTTGTCTTTGCTATTATGGTGGACTGCTACAGACTATTTTTTTTTTTCAATTATACCTTCCTGTATATTGATGCTAAAGAATGTTATGCTATGTTTTGTGTTGAAACAGTCTGACAAAAAAAACTTAGATCTTCCACTGCCATCTACAGGACATACGCTAAGTAATGTTTGTTCATTCCTTCTATCTTCTATGGAAGGTATAATACAAGCTTCTCCAACATGTAAGATATATTAGCAATGAAAGCTGTTTTGAACAGCGCTCCTAATTTCCCTCCGAGCTGCACTTTATGTACTGTAATACATTTTCTTGTCTACAAACAGTCAAAATCAATAATAAACAAAGGCACATTGTGTAAGTGCTTCCTTTGCTCCAGTAAAATATATGCAACATTTTTAAAAAGATGTTATGTCTAAGCCTAGAAAGTTCTATTTTATAACTTTAATGACATGGTGTGAAATAAATCATCCAAGCTGGAGAACACTGCAGGAAGGCCAACACAAAGGCAGGGAATTTAATAGCTAAGATTACATTACTTCAGATCTGATGTTTTTTTCAGTCCTGGTAATCCGTTCTTATATAATACTATTCATATGATTTATTCACAGACATGCTGCTTTATTGATAACATAAAGGAAAAAAATTGTCAAATGTGCTGGGAAATAAAATTATACATGAAGCAGAGGGCACTGACCTATCTGGATATGTGTGTCCTCTAAGCAAATCATATTGACTCACCGGAGCTGATCTCTAAAAAACACAAATGTGGAGCAAATATGGGGTTATTGCTCATTGTAAACTATCATATTCCTTGTTTCTCTTTTTTTTTTTTTTTACTATGATAGCTGAAATATGGTTGCTTGCTAAGGGCAACAATTATGTTGCAGTAAATTTCTTTTTTGCAAACAAATTCCAAACTTGTAAGATATTTAGCAACACAGTAAACCTGGATCAGCCGTGATTGTTTGTAGCTAGTGTAAGGTACAGGCATTTTATTTTATTGACTAGTACATAATACAGAGCATTTTTCTTGGTAGCCACTTTTAAAAAGATATAATCCCCTCATCATCGGTGAGATTGGGTTGGTATATTTTTGGGTGTGAAAGCATACACATTCTATGCAGTAAGCAAAAATATGCTCATACGTGATACTTAACTCAGGAGTTAAATCTTAAAAATGCATTCAAGTAGACTATTACCAAAAATGCAACTTATTAATGTATTACTCGGCTGTAAATCCTCAAATCAACTCTGAATCCGCGCTGACAGTGTTCTTCCTTCCGGAGGGTGGCTACTTTTGTTCCCCGTGGTCCCTATGTGTGTTGTAAAGCAGCCACTGCTCCAAACTCACTCCTGTGATAGACTACAATATCAACACAAATTAGTAGACTAAATGGGAGACAGTAGTCCATCACAGGAACAAGTTTGAAGTGGTGGCTACTTTACCATACACAGAGGGACCATGTGGAAAAGAGTAGCCACCCTCCAGGAGGAACAACAGTGTGAGCATGAATTCAGAGTTGATTTAAGAATCTACAGTGGAGTGATATAGGCTACATTTGTGTTAAAATGCATGGTTCCTAAATGCATGTAAACAACAAAATGGTAAAGACCTAGGGCTTTTAAGGTGTCACGCCATACCTCATATCCATCAACACAAATTATTTTATATAAAAGAGATCCATTTTATTATTTAAAATACAACCCCATTTCTCAAAAAGTTGCGACACTGTACATCTGTAAATCTTTCATAAAGGGGGCCCCAGATGTCACCCCCCCCTTGTGAATGAGTAAGAGGTAGCTGTTACCCCTACTCATTCACCAAATACAGTAAAATTGTAAATAAAGACCGTAAAAAAATCCTTTTTTTGTAAAAAAAAAATCATTTATCCCCGACTCTCCGACCTGGACCCTAAATGACTTCCTGCTCACTGATCCCTCCTCCAAGCTCCTAATAGAATCTTACATCACAGACTATATACAACTCAACCGCACACCTGATATCTCTCCCGTTACCCTTTGGGAAGCCCACAAGCCAGTCCTTAGGGGACGGATCATCCAATTATCGTCTCAACTCAAGAAAGAGAGATTGAGAAACTTGACCTTGCTTGAAAGAGCCTTCAATGAAAGCTCCCTAGCCTTTGCTTCAGACCCAACCCCGGCCCATAAAACTGCTCTAGAAATGGCCCGCAAGGCGCTGAACCTCCTACTCACTGATCATGCTGCCAAACAGCTTCACCGCACGGCCCACAAATTCTATCTCAAAAGCAATAAAGCTGATTCCCTCCTGGCCTCCAGACTCCGACGGTTAGACCCAACATTCAAACCTACTAGACTACATACCCCCACGGGCACCCACACAAGCACCCCGACCAAAGTCCTGGATATCTTTCATCAACACCTTTTATCCCTCTACGCCTCACAAGACCACCTCTCCCCTTCGGCTACGAATCGATTTTTTACAGACCTAGATCTCCCCTCTCTCACAGCATCCCAAATTGCCTCTCTGGAAGAGCCTATCACGGAACAGGAAGTCCAACAGGCGATCAAATCATTACCACGGGGAAAGAGACCAGCAGTAGATGGATTTACAACAGCCTACTACAGCACCTTCAAAGACCTTCTAACCCCCCTCCTGACCGACACCTTTAATTCCCTCAGAAGGGGTGGATCCCTGGGCCCAGACTCCCTCACGGCCTTGATCTGTATGATCCCCAACCCCTCCTCAGACCACACTAACCCTTCTAACTACAGGCCGATATCTCTACTTAACCAGTTGACATCCGCGGTGTTAAACCCCCTTCCCATCCAGGCCATTATCCAGTATTCAGCGCTGCGGTACTTTAACTGACATTTATTCCGTCATGCAGCGCTGTACTGAAATGAATTTTATACCCTTTTTTGGGGACAGATAGAGCTTTCTTTTGGTGGTATTTATTCACCACTGGGGGTTTTATTTTTTTACTATATTAAGGAAAAATTACCGAAATTTTTTTTTAAAAAACAGTTTCCCCTATATTAAATGATAAAACATTTATTATTACCCAATTTTTTGGTAAAATATAAAAGATGGGGTCACGTCGGGTAAAAAGACACTAAACATGTCAAGCCTTAAAATTGCGTGCGCGCGCGAAACCTCAAAAAACGATAATACCCAAAATTGGCCATAGGCGACGCTTTAAAAGCTGTTACCGCTCATCAGTTTAGTGTTATCAGTGATTGATGGCCCTAAAATGATTGCTCTCACTGCGACGTTCGCGGCGATATGTAACATGTGTAGTGCAATTGTAATTTTTGCGCGCTGGGGCACCGGACGCGTATTTACGTTTATAGGCGCGTAAACGTGGGGGTGGGGGAGTTAAACATTTTGGGGGGGTTTTTTCCCCTTTTTTTATATGTGGCTTTTATTTTATTTTATTTTTTTATGTGTTACTTTTCTTTTTTTTTATTTATATTTTTTTTTTTGCACTTATTGTTATTGCTATTATATAGGGGGATAACAACCCCCTATATAATAGCAAAGGCACACTGACAGGTCCTCTTTATGGAGATATTAGGGGTCTCTAGGACCCCTAATATCACCTATGGACCCCAAAAGAAGCTGATAAAGCAGAGATCTGCTTTATCAGCTTCTTCTCTCTCCAGATGACTGACAGGTGAATGCGGAAGTGATGTAACACACATCACTTCTGCATTCACAGCCCGGACGGGGATCAGCAAGGAGCTGATCTCCCGTCCTCCTCCTCCTGACGCCCTCGGAGCCGGTCCCGGGATCCAAGATGGGGCAGCGGATCCCGGGAATCAAGGTGAGGGGTCAGGGGGAAAAAAAAAAAAAAAAAAAAAACCGGAAGCGCCGAGCGGGCGCGGGGGGGGGGGGGATGGGTGCCGCGAACGAGCACATATAGGCGATCGGCGGGCTATGGACCCGCTGATCGCCTATATGTGAAACACCCGGTAACGGGTGTGTGCATTTAGCGGGTCTTTTCTGCCCGTGCGTGCCCGCTAGGGGGCGCGCGCGAGCAGAAAAAAATTGCCGTCTGGAGACGGCAACCCGCAGATGCTGCAGTGCCGTCCGTCCGTTTTTTTACTACGGGCGGACGGCAAGAGGTTAATGTAGACATCAAACTGTTGGCCAAAGTCTTGGCCAACAGACTCAATCTAGTGATAGGCCACTTGGTCTCTAATGACCAAGTCGGTTTTATTCCCACCCGACAAGCTAGTGACAATATTCGCAGAATCTCCCTACTTTCCTATATAGCACAGACAAAGAAAATCCCTACCATGCTCCTTTCTCTAGATATCAAAAAGGCATTTGACAGTGTCTCATGGCCCTACCTATTCCATACATTACGCCACCGGGGTTTCGGCACCTTCTTCCTTAAATGGGTGTCCTCTCTATACGATAGACCAACAGCAAGAATAAAATATGCAGGCTTCTGCTCCCAACCCTTCTCGATCCTTAGGGGATCCAGACAGGGATGTCCCTTATCCCCTCTCCTCTTCACCCTAGCATTGGAACCCCTAGCCCAGAAGATTTGCAACTCCCTTGATATAGCTGGCATCGATCACGAAGGCACATCACACAAAATATGTATGTTTGCGGATGATGCCTTACTCTTTGTAACAAACCCCGTGGTAACCCTACCAAACCTCACCAAACTACTATCTAAATTCGCTTTAATATCAGGCCTGTATGTCAACGACTCCAAATCCATAGCCTTAAATATTTCCCTACCCCCACGGCTTGTTGAGTCCCTACGTAGTACTTACCCCTATTCATGGCGCATGGACCACCTCCCTTACTTAGGTATTAAACTAGGGCACTCCTACCAGGTTTTATATGGTATTAATTATCCAGACATGTTCACCAAGCTTACAACCATGCTAAAAACCTGGTCCCATTACCACCTGTCCTGGCTGGGTAGAATGGCATCGGTCAAGATGACCCTCCTACCCAAAATCTTATATTTATTTCGAGTTCTGCCAGTAGCAGTTCCAGCCCCGGCCCTCAGAAAACTGCAAGCCCGCATATTTGCCTTTATATGGGGGGCTAAACGGCCTAGAGTCCCTAGAAGTACACTATTTTTACCGAAATCTCGGGGTGGGTTAGCAGTCCCTCACCTAGCTAAATATTTCCTAGCAGCTCAGATAGGGCAACTAGCGAAATACCACTCGAATTTTGAGACCCCAGCCTGGGTGGCCATGGAAAACACACTGGTGAAGCCTGTATCAGTTGCCAACCTCCTCTGGTTGGCCCCGGAACAAAGACCAACAGTCCACAACCCTGTAACGTCTCACTCACTCAGATTGTGGGACTCAATCAAAAACCAATATGGCCTTCTCTCCCCACACCTGCCACTCATGTCCATCCTCGATAATCCCTTGTTCACACCAGCTCTCACAAACCCAAAAAGTTTTAAAGCTTGGGCTGCCCAAGAACTCACCCATTTCTGGCAACTGCAATCCGATTCGGGTGTCAAACATTTTCCGCACTTACGAGAACATAAGCAAATCCCGAATGCAGAAATCTTCCGATACCTCCAAATTAAAAACTACATGACAACATCCACCCCAAAACCTACTGGTCCTCGTAGGATGTCCCCCTTTGAAAAAATTTGCTGCCAAGACCCACACAGCCCTGGACTTATCTCCCTCCATTACGCTATACTTATCACCCCAACAGACACACCCCCTCCCTCCTATACCTCACAATGGGATACAGATCTAGAGACCACTACCACTGAGGAGATGTGGGATCACTCCTGGGCAAACACTAGACAAAGCTCACGCAGTGCAAGCATGTTAGAAATGAATTATAAAGTACTGATGCGATGCTATCTAGTACCGGCTAGAGTGGCCATTTACAACCCCGGCTGCTCCCCTAATTGTTTTCGAGGCTGCCCTGACCGAGGCTCGTTCTTCCACATATGGTGGAGCTGCCCCCAAGTCATTGACTTCTGGGAGGGAATCTTTAACGTACTATCATCTCTGTTCTCGGTGCCACTGACCAGGGACCCCTATTTTTCACTACTCAATTGTAGGCCAGTAGGCCTCTCTCGCACCCATTTCCACCTTGCCATGCATATTTGCACCTCAGCCAAACGAGAGATTGCAAAAAATTGGCTGACGTCAACCCTGAGCACAGCCAGTGTCATAACCCATGTCAACTGGGTCATGGCCCAAGAAAAACGTACGGCACAACTCGAGGACAAAATGACCAAATTTGAGACTATTTGGACCCCTTTGTTTGACAAGTACTTGGACCCGACTATTCCTCGCCACCTTTGCACTCTGTGAAAGAACCTCTTACCACCGCCCAATGACCCGCTCACTGGTACTTCAGCTCGGCCCGACATCTCCCCTATCCTTAGCTACCTGACCCTCCTCCCACTCTACCACCTTCCCTTCTGTCTGCGTGTCCCCAATGTCTCTTGTTGTAGTGTAAGTATTTCATGGTTCCTTTACCTATATCATGGAGTTGCAAGGTCCTCTACCCATGTTGGGTGATACCGACTTGCCAATCAATCTGCTTAGACGCTGAGCTACATTCTAGACCAAATACGCTACCTCTCCTTCATAGGCAGACAACTCCCCCTGAATGTGACCTCGTCGCCCAACAGGGATTAGTACTCATACGTACTCATTCTAACATATTAATCTCTATGTAACCTATTTTATACCTTGTGTGGGGGTATAGCTCGAATGGGTATCACCTTCCCTGGGAAAACAGTCCAGGCAGCAAAGTTCTTTTTCTCTATGAACACATCCAACATGTAGCTCTCTCAGAAGGCTGTCTGAGTCCCAGGCCAGAGCAAAACCATGTCTCAGCCTTCCCCTTTTATCTCACCTGGACAAGCATTCATCAAGCAATCAACTATCCAGGTGAGACCCAAAGCCCGAGCTGGACTATCCGGACCCAAAGTCAAAGCGAAACCCTGGTCAGGGTTC